>NC_042997.1:4667840-4820340 GCF_006345805.1 Octopus sinensis | reverse complement strand
TCCCACCCTTAAAGATTATTTTTTACCTCTTTTGTTTTATAACATAAACAAACCACTTTTATTTGATAATCTAAATAAGGACATGGCACCCCCATACTTCCTTCTAGTTATCACCTCTTACCCATTAGTCATTCTCTCACTAGCATCTCTAAAACATATCATTTTATGTAGATAGAGCATAATATGTGGTCCCAGTAAAATAATAGTTGGGTGGTTGTCTGACATTAATTAATTTATTATCATCTTATAAATAAAAATTAAAATGAATAATTATCACACCACTCCTATATCTTGACCCCATTCTCCTCTGCTACTCTCAAAATTATAGTCAGCTTAAATTGATATGCATTATTTTCTGGATTCCTTCTGCCAAAAATTTAATATAAGGAAACAATGTAATTATTTTTGTTTCTAGTACTGATATAAATTTGCTACAAATGCTTAACTTGGTTTATCCTTTATGTTGCAAATATACATGCTCACCTGCACTGAGTAGAGCAGTGTCTTTAAAATTGATGTAATGTTTTCATTGACCGATTATATGGAGTCACTTGAAACGGCAGAATTTCATTGATACCTGGACATCCTTGTTACTTATGTGCATTATATATATATATATATACTAGTTTCAACAAGTTAAGGTAATGGAAAAGCAGTAAAGTACAACTGCGCTTTCCCTCAGAGCTGTGGGTAGTTTGTAGCCGTGTCATTACTCTTCCTACACTATGTCCCCATGTTGCCTCAAACATATAATCACAGGGTGGGGCAGAGAGGCCGAACGTCTTTGAAAAATTCACAAGACATTAATTTTAGCTGCAAACAAGTTTTATTGATATCAATGATTTTTGTATTGAATTAGCATTTGTCAAAATAGTGTGTCAAAAACAACATATTTCTTTATTCGTCTTAAGGGGTTCGTTTTCATCGATGCATTCTGAATGGCATTCTTTGAGGTTGGCCTTCAATCTCCCCAGCATTGTTCTGTACATAGTCCCATGGTTTCAACTGTTTCCCAATGATTAGTTTCTACGGCTAGAAATGCAGATATTCATGCAAAATACGCCTTACTGATCGTTTATGGATACTAAGTTCTGTGGAATGCCTCCGAGTAGAACGATTCGGACTCTGTATCAAAGCTTGCCTGACACATAACTGTCGTAGGCAAACACGTGATGGTCTATCGTCCATCTCAAAAGAAAAACAAACGCTAAGACACCCCTGACTGAATGGCATGTGTCGAACATGTATCCCTCTCCTCTGGGGCTGAGTAATAGCCATATCGAAAACGTCCTTTCTCTCTGCTCCACCCTGTACAATATTCATTTTCTAGAGCTGCACATTCCCTAGAAAAGCAGTAACAGCTCTTTTGGAGGATATGAGATCAGAGTTTTCTCCTTGAAGCTATGACATATATTACTGTTTTACAAGAGTGTTCCATTGCTGGAATTTAAACTAAAAGTCCTGAGTGTCTGTACTTTTAACTCTGTTTTTTTAAAACAAAATAAGTAAAAGAAATTTAGGATTTATGGAATTTTAAAACATTAAACATCTGTTTTCTTCTTCATAATCGTAAGGATTTCCGTTCGTACAACACAAATTCGCAAGCATGTTCGGAAAATTTCAAAAGGAAAAAACTATGACAACCTTTTCCGTTCCTTTCCACTATTTAAAATATTTTTAAAAACCGAAGTTTATAATACGGACAGTCCGAATATTTGGCTTAAAACCCACGATTGTGTGCATCATCATTCCATTAAATGTGTTCAAGAGGTATAACTTTTATGATTTTTATGAATGTACACAGGAGCTTAAATATTTCTCGATACATTGTATTGTTTCATAAGAGCATGTGGAAACGGAGTTATTTAGCAACGTGTAGCTCTTAAAATTCTTTTAACAAACTTTCAATGTTTATGTTATTTCTTGAAGAGTAGTTTTGATAAATATCTTCCCAATAGTTTGTTTTAAAATGTTGCAGCTAATTGTCTAGATTGTAAGGGTCACATGCAGCAATGCTAGCAGCTATTACCAAATATTGGCACTCTACAGATGTGCAGACGAAGTGTTACATTTTGAGAAAGGTACATTCAATGTAAATCTCTGCATGTTACAGTGTTTCGTATCACATTATTCCCACAAATTTTCCTATCCTGCTTTTCCATTTCGTCGAGAAGTGCTGCTAAATACGATATAAGATTTTCTGCTTTTTGACATACAATATTTCAAGGCGTTTGCGTTATTATTGCGATTTTTCTTGAAACTATTTTGTGTTATACTAATGTAATTGTAATATATTTCAGTGAGAAGAAGGTGGTAAACAGTCAGACTCGTTAGCACGCTCGGCAACGTATTTATCCATACTTCGTACGGATTTATTTTCTGAGTTCAAATTCCACCGAGATCGACTTTGCCTTCCATTCTTTTGGGTCGGTGAAATAAATAACAGTTGAGCACTGAAGTCGATGTAATCGACTTCTCGACTCCCTCGAACGTCCTGGACCTGTCGCAAAATTTGCAATCAATATCTTTGTATACACAACAGTCAGTGCTCTTCAATAGCAACAAAGCTGCAGCACACGTCCTAACGAAATTACTAAAGCTAAAATGATGTAATCCATGTTGGCAAAACAACTTCGAGAAGTATCAACAAACTGCGCCACCCTATTGGATTGTAGACAGCAATATTAAAATGGAAGATAAATAATGATTTCACACCTCACCAATTATATCTTACGCAAAAACATTACAACAGTCTCTGCTAACCTTCATGCTGAGCTCTTGAAGGAAAGTTAATTTGTCTGAAGCACAAGTTGAGGAGGCAGACAAAATAATTCGTTATTACATAATTGTATGAGCTTTTATAAATCAAAAGCCTGTTCGGTATCCACAAGCATTATGCAGGGAGATGAAGAATGTAAATCTCACTGTTATGAAATCTCGTTCACAAGACAATCTTGCCTTATTTTCCTTCTGAGAACGGGGACAAAAGTGACATTTCAATAAGAGTGCATCATGGATAATGTTATCGATATAACTTTAACATTATCGTCAGTAAAACTTGCACAGCTAAATTTGGAATATTCACTATAGCTGGAGGCAAACTACATAATGAGATGTATCTGGAAGGGACATAGCAATCCCATACTGGCACGCGAATCTGAACCAAGACAGAAAGTCATTAATATGTATAATCAAGAGAATTATAGAGAACCAGTCTGACATACTTTGTATAACTTTGATGAGTCTTATGCTCAAGAATGACAACACCGAAGTTACAGAAATCTATAACTCATTGTTTGCTTAAACATTTTATAAAAACCTTACACAAGTTTCCTCATCTAATTCCTCCAAGGTCATTTTGTGTCGAACAACGTAGCTACCGTTGAGGCTTGGAAAACATTTGACAAACACAGCTGTTTTGTCAGGAGGAAGGGAAGACCTTAGATACTTGGGAACTGCATGACTTGATTACACTAAAACATTCGAATCTATTCCTCGCCCATGGTTACTGAACTCTATGTACTTAGCAAAAGTGCATTCAGCCTTTCTACTATTGAGCTAAAACACCTGTGCAAAAATCCACAGACTACCGAGAATGGAACCACTGTTTCCACTCTACTTATGTAAATTTTAGATTTCATCCTTTATCATTCAATAATAAAAGCTACATGCCAGGGAATGCAACTCTTCGACAAACCAACGGAACACATCACGTTGTAAAAAGTCCCAAGAACTATAATTAAAACGTTTACAATGGCAAAAATCATTCTGATTTCACATTTCAAGCAGATGTAGGAATGGAATTTGACTAAATAATGTGTTGACAATTGATATTTAAACGTTAAAACCAATCCCCAAAATCCCTAAAATTTGAATCAACAATTTCTTTATCTCAATTCCCCCAATAACGAAACGTTAAGATATATTATCTTACAAAGGTGCCATATGGACAAAGATTCCATATAGACTACATGATTAATTTACTGGTCAAATATATTATACCCTCTCGTAGAATTATTCAGTCGTGTGGATAAAGCAAACAGAGCGAGGCAGAATAGTGATGGCGATAATGAGTCACCTTGAAAGATCCCACAGGCGAGATTGATGTCTAGTAGGATAGTAAATCCTTGTGTATGACTTAAAATGGGGTTGGTTCTCCACGAATTCAATATTATTTTTTAAAATTTCACAATTGTTGGAGCTATCTTCTAAATTTCCAGGGCATTGAAGATCAATGAATGGGAGACACTCTCAAAAGCCTTTTGTAAATTATCCAGACAGTACTAATGTCTCTTCGTTTGGATTTGCAATTTTCAGTGATACTTTTAGTAATCAGTAATTGGTTATATTGGTCCTTACATCAATATGAACTCTTTTACATCCCTTTTGTTCCACTGGGAATAACTTCCTCTTGTCCAAGAATCCATATGTTCTATTCGCTATTATAGATATTAATAGTTTATATATGGTCGTGAGGCATGTTATGCGTCGGTATTTTGTGGGGTTAGTATAACTTCTGTTTTTTGTAAGAGATATGAAATCATTTCTGTGAGCCACTTTGGGGCTTTCGCAGTGTTGGGCATGACTTCACTGGGTGCTACGACTAAGTTGTAGTGGTTGCACATTAAAGAGCTTAGCCAAAAGTTTGTAATATATATATATGAGTATTTCATCTCTTTGTCTTGGCGCGGGGGCATTCAATTCATCAGCAGTTATATCCTGCCAGTCTTGATATTTGAGTTGGGCATTGGCCTCTTCTATGTCCCTGATGCAATGCGCATTCTGATTAAATTCCCTTGGATTACTCCAAATGTTTTTACAAAAAAAATAATTTGCTACTGATGAGGTGTTTTTCCAAAAAAAAATAATTTGCTACTGAGGAGGTGTTTTTCCAATAATGGTACTTTTCTCCAGTTCCCTTTAGAGGTTTTTGTGTTCTTGAATAGTATGCTTTGTCCATGGAATGCCGAACGCTTTTTGTATCTTGTTAGTCCTTTGGTTTTTAATTGTAGTCTTTGTTTAAGTATCTCTGTCTGTAAAGGTAATGATTAGCAATGATTCTCATTAGTTTGCTGGGTTTTCTAGTTTTCCCTTCGCTTGCTTCAACTAGAAAATATATATCTGCTTTTAGTTGGATTATTTGCCGGTTTAATCTCTCTATCCATCCAGGCTGTTTGTGTACATTGCACATTTTTTTCTATATTTAATTTTAATGCCGCATTTTTGAGGTACAACTTAAGCATATGAGTAAATGATTTGATCAATCATTCCGAGGGCATTTCCTCCACTATTCTCAAGGAGTTCTCTTATCAGCTATCCATTATTATTATTATTATCATTATTATTCCTTTTTTTTCTCTTCTTTCAAATTTGCTTCCATTTCTTGCCGAGTGTCTTCCCGACTCCTAGGGCAAAGAAACTCATAGTATACATTGGTAGGCCATTAAACCAAACTCAATAGTTCGTTCATTATTATTATTATTATTATTATTATTATTATATTATTATTATTATATTATTATTATTATTATTATTATTATTATTATTATTATTATCATCATCATTATCATTAGTATTATTAGTATTATTATTATTGCTGTTGTTGTTCTTCTTCTTCTTCTTATTATTATTAAGTATTAATCTTATTATTACTTTCAATTATATCATTATTATTAATTGTAATATTGTCATTATTTGCAGTATTAGAATTATTAGTATTAGTACTGTTATTGTTTGATCAATCAATAGGGAAATGCATTTGGTCAGAGTGAAATGTCACTTGACTAGTGCACACTTCAAGAAGGATTGCATGGAATATATCACTTAGCCTATCGGTTTAAAACAAAGGAAAGCCTCTTCCGTTTTCAGTTAATCGATAGGTTTTCGATTGATTGTAACTGATCATCGATAAAACTCTGAGGTTTCTACATCTATAATTCATATCAAAGACAATGAAATGGATATTAGTGAATTCGTATGAGAACTGATTTACAACTCTTTGGAAGGAATGTTTATATTATTCCAATTTAAGTTTATTTGATTGAGAGAATATACACCATCATGGATACCCAGAAAATATAACATATTAAATTTATAAGTTCCATAGACTAATACATTAACTTTGGTATTTTTCTTAAGTTAACATTGATGGAATTAGTATCACATTGTCCCGCTTTAGCGTAGAACTCGAAGTTCGTATAAAAGTGAGATTATTAGATGTGATTGATTATAGTACTGACACAACTGGTTAGTAAATTAGGATGCTGCATCAATAAAGCGAACGCGATATTGATTTGTATTGGGCCATGTTGATATATGTTTCCTGGTTATGTGTTTGATTTAATTTCATTTCCTGCTACCTGCTGCGCTGCTTTACTGACAGAAAAGTTTTAAAGGCGTCTGTATTGTTATATTGTTTAAACAGTCTAGTAACTTCATTTTGTGGGTTAATCAAGAATGCATTACTGGTTTTTCACGCCACTATCTTTTGTTATAATTGATTATTTGTATGCTATTTTATCGAAACCCAGTGTGATTGCGTTTTTCATCACATGTTAATCGGCAGATATGTTGTAGATTGTTTTACTACTAATTATTAGGATAATGACTAACACGTGGTGTAAAGAAAAGCTTCTCTGTCACCTGAATTTTATCTATAAATCTATTCAGAGCTGTAACGATTTAAAGATAATAGAAGCCTAGACATATAAATCTGTAGCACTTACTTTCGCTTACTATCAAACGACATTCAAACGAAACGCACATTCAAGCCATGTATAATTTTATCGTAACACGGTCAGAGACGAAATTATACATAATTTTATGCATACGATTAACTTACCTAAATAATCCCACAGTTACACTCTCTTAAGTTTATATAGAAAGAGTAACTAATAAAGAATCTAACTGTCTATCAATCAGTCAATATTTTATATTTCTGCAAGTCTCTAGCGACCTATCAGCTTCATGAATGTGAGGATGTGTCTGTACATGCACGAGTTTCTATTTCAGTATCTGTCTCGCATACCACTATTTCTTCTCTCTTTCTCTTTCTCTATCTCTCTTCTCTCTTTCTCTCTCTTCTCTCTCTCTCTCTCTCTCTCTCTCTCTCTCTCTCTCTTTGGGATCATAGCTGCTTCTAAATTTGCCTGTGAATAGGAGATCTGTGGTTATGTTTGCTTCAGAAGTGGTCACATGTCATTTTATACGCATAATATACCGTCACCCCAAATAAAATGGTAGTATATTGTGAGTTCACTGGAAAACACTATTATACAGGTCAGCTAGAAAGACGGCTAAATTAGTTGAATATTTATCCAATATGCCAGAATACTATGGAGTTTCGCCCCTAGTTAATGTAAATTAGTTTTGTTGAATTCAGCCTATTAAATTTCCTGTCAAATTGATCAAATAGACTACAGTGTATATCATTCCACAAATTCACATCTTAGGCAATAGTTTAAGCATTGAATCAGACATTATGCCGGCTAATCACCACCTATAAATATCCAAATCTGTACACAGCAGAGAACATAACCTCTCGTATTCCGATTACACCTAGCTATTGTTTGAAAGTTTCTGTATACAGAAAAATAATAATTATCATCGTTCCCGTAGATGAAGAAACGTATGGGGTGAATTTCTATAATAAAAGAAAGCCCAGATAATGAGGATGATTTATTGAGTGACAATGTTCTGTACATAAAGATTCGGTTGAACAGTAATTACTAGATGGGGTACATCTTATATTAGCTGATCAAATAACATGCTTCATATGTATAGATTAGTCGTAAATATGCGCATTTTGGGTAATCGAATTTTATCCATGCCGTTGAAACAGAAATTTGTTTTTTCATGCGAATAAAATGAAGAGTAAATATTTTACCAATATATTATTTCCAGTATGTTTGCTGCAAAGACATAGAACATGCACATAGAGCATCTGCTACTTAGTAGCTATTATGAAGGTACCAGATCCGAAACACTTCACTGCTGAGAAGTATTTCATTTCCAAGTACAGAGTATAGAGGACGGTACTTGCTTCATCAGCTGGCAACCAATATATGGTTTATCCCTATCAATTTGAAAATGTTATATCCTTTACATCGAGCGAAAAAGTAAGAGTATGTTGTTCACTAGAATGACATATAAGTGGCTGGTTATCACACAAGAACATTCGCAACACACCCTTCTATTTGCCGATGATGTCAAACTGGTCGCTCCTCGCGGTGATATAGATGATCTTCGTCGATGCCTCCACCAAGCTTGGATATGGTCTAACGAATGGGACCTTGTCTCAACGTGTCAAGGTGCTGTCATCTGCCTGTTGGCTCTTCTCCTGCAACTCAACTTGATTTCGAGCTGGGTCGTCTACTGCTGGAGAGGACCGACCAGGTAAAGGACCTGGGTATCTTGGTGGATTCTTCCTTTTCGCCTTCGGCCCAGTGCGTCCATGCTGCCAACAAAGCGCGCGGAATTCTGTTCTTGATTCGACGGTCATTCGGAATGCTCACAGCAGCCATATTCCTACTGCTCTATGTCACGCTGGTGAGACCCATATTGGAGTACGGGATTCAAGCCTCTTCTCCTTATCTCCCCAAAGACATACATCATCTCGAAAGAGTTCAGAAGCTGACTACCCGCATGGTTCTTGGTCTCAAGCATTTGTCTTATGAAGACAGACAGAAGACGCTCGATCTTTATTCTCTAGAAAAACGATGACGCTATGGTGATCTCATTCTTGCTCACAACATCATAAGCGGAAAGTGCAACCTCTCGAAAGAGCTGTTCTTCACTCCTGCTCCAGAGCGTCGGCTGCGGGGTCACTCCGAAAAGCTCTATCTGCGACGATTTCATCTCAATCGAAGGAGAGGGGCTTTCTCCGTCCGGGTTGCAGATCCCTGGAATAAGCTGCCGGACGAGAATGGGAAGATGCCGACGACCGCTCGGTTCAAAGTATCCCTTCACCACAAATGGCTTGAACTCTTTGCATGAACACCACCCTGTACACACATCCATATCCCCCTACATGGCCTTGCTTTTTGCTTTTTGAATCAAAAAATTTACTTAACTTAACTTAACTTAACTTAACTCTTACATGATACTCAGAAAGAATCAGCAAAGATAGGCTCTCGTGACTGCGAAGCGAACTTCTAACCATTTGTTCCGATGAGACGTCTCTCTTCGTTTACTTCTTTCTTTCTATATGGCATGGTGGTGGTGGTTTGTGTGTGTCGGGTGTGTGTATGCATTTTAGAATCAATATAAATGTATCAGTCGCATACAATGTGTTTATTTTAAACCTTTTATCGAACAAGATTCATAACATCGAAATAATATAAACTCTTCTATTCTGTTTACTCATATATATTCAGGTATCGAAAGTCAATATTGTCTCCTGTTTCACTGTTTGTCACTCATAGCTTGAAAATGCTCCAATATATATTTCTATCCCTTTCAGTAACAAAAGAGTAATTGATAAGTTGTGCACAGTCATGACTGTCATATTTTATGTAATGAGAAATTGTTGTTGACAAAAATATCAATGAATGATAGACATTAAAATCTTAACGGGAAATAAAATTTTATGAAGTGTTTTAAAAATGAGTAAATGAATAATGCATGTATCACTAGTCGTCGAAATGTTAACGGTAATAAATAAATACCAGCTGTTGTAAGACTGAGAAGAGAAACTACATGTTACCATTGAAATCCAATGTGTGCGAATTTTTCACTTAACTTCGAGACATCATGAATAATGATTATTGAACAATTTGTTCAAATTGATTAAAATGTCCTCACATTAACTTTGTATAGTCATTTTTTTTTTATTTACCCACTCGCCAGAGATATTGATTCATTTTGCCTACATTGACAACACTTTGGATGTAGTTAAAATCGATATAATCAATGGGTCTACTTTAATTTCACTTACGCCATATGCTTTGTGAGGATCAATAAATTTACCTGAAGAAAATTTTAAACACCGACGTGTTACAAACTTCATTCCGTTTACCATAATACAATGCATCAGTTACCGTTTCGAAGTGCACATCCAGGAGCAAATGATCGTAAAGCTTTAATGTAAACTAAGAATTAAAGTAATAATTTATTTTTATCCCTATCAAATCATATACGTTAGATAATGAAACAGCATTGGATTTTAGGTTAATTAGCACTGTAACTACAGTATATCAAGTTCTTCTGATATCGATTATAAATGTATTTCAATGTAAATAAGGTATCATTAAGTAACTCTTTGTTCTGAGTTCGAGTGTCACCGAAGTTGTCTTAACCTTTCATCAACACGAAATAGATAAAATTGTAACAGTTGAGCACTTTCGTTATGGTGTGGAATTGTTTTGACGGGAAAGTGGTAAAGTTTAATTCAAACGTACTCAATACAGAGAGCCATAATTATTGAAATATTGTGTTGTCAGTTAGTCTCCGAATTGTTTTTCATTGTCTGTATTAGAAATCCAACATTGCTATTCGCTGTATTCTATAAAACATATTTTAGAGATAGTGTTTCTCAACAGAGTGTAGCGCAGAATGCAGTGCATGCGAAATAATTTATATTGACTCTATGTTCGGATAAACAATTGAATAGGGCACTTCTAATACATTGTGAGTTATCATGCGTCTGTTTATGTGTCTATCGCAATCTCTGAATTACTCTCTCTCTCTCTCTCTCATTCTATCTATCTATCTTGCTACCTGGCTTCCCAACCACATGGTTCCTGGTTCAGACCTACTGCGTAACACCATCGGCAAGTGTCTTCTACTACAGCCTCAGGAGGACCAAAGCCTTGTGAGTGGATTTGGTAGACAGAAACTGGGAGAAACCTCTCGTGTATATATATATTATTTCTTTTCTTTCCTGTTGTTTGTTTTAGTCATGTGACTGCAGCCATGCTGGGGGCACCGCCTTTAGTCGAAGAAATCGACCCCAGGACTAAATCTTTGTAAGCCCAGTACTTATTCTATCGTTCATTTTTGCCAAACCGCTAAGTTACGGGGTCGTAACACCAGAATTGGTTGTCAAGCGATGTTGGGGGAGAACAACGCAGACGCACAAACATATACACGCACTCCCACCAACATATATATGTATATATACGTCGGGCGTATTTCGGCTTTCGTCTACCGGATCAACTCACAAGTCTTTGATCAGCCCGATGCCATAGTAGAAGGCAATTGCACCAGTTCCCACGTAGCGGAACTGATTCCGGAACCATGTAGTTGGTAAGCAAGCCACTTCCCACACAGCCACTACCGCGCCTATGATATATCTAAGAGTGTGTGAAGAAACGAAAAACAAAAAAAAATATTCAACACATTTAGTAAGAGTTACATTTATATTTCAAAACAGTTTGATTCGGTTCCATGTGATATAGAGTTTCTGAGGATTCTAATCAAAGCACATCTATTTCACATTTTGGGTTACCGAAAGGAGAAATACAAGTAGTCGGCGAGCTGGCTGAAACGTTAGCACACCGGGCGACATGCTTAGCAGTAATTCGTCTGCCACTACGTTCTCAGTTCAAATTCCGCCGAGGTCGACTTTACCTTTCATCCTTTCGGGATCGATTAAATAAGTACCAGTTACACACTGGGGTCGATATAATCGACTTAATCCGTTTGTCTGTCTTTGTTTGTCCTCTCTGTATTTAGCCCCTTGTGGGTAGTAAAGAAATAAGTATTTCGTCTGCCGTTTGTTCTGAGTTCAAATTCCGCCGAGGTCGACTTTGCCTTTCATCCTTTCGGAGTCCATAAATTAAGTACCAGCTACGCACTAGCGTCGATGTAATAGACTTAATCCGTTTGTCTGTCCTTGTTTGTCCCTCTATGTTTAGCCACTTGTGGGCAATAAAAAAAAAAGAAATACAAGTAGCCCAAGCTGGCTACCGCAAAATATGTTGCTGTGACCAAGGCGGGATACAGAGAGTTTTCAAAGCAATATCAAGCGAGTTCAGTTACTTTTCAATGGTATATTTCTTTAACCGCGTGGTCTGACAGAATGCTGGTGGCGCTTAAGTGTGTTGGCGTAGCAGACATGAAGCCGGTGAGTGTGTGGGCGAATGTGCTTGTGTGTACGTACTTACATATGTAGACGGAAGGTATGAAAGCTTGAATGTGAGGGATTTATTCGATGCATGGATAACGTATGCGTATATATGTATGTGCATGTGCATATGTTAGTGCTTGCTACATATGCGTGCAGTTTGTGCGGAGATATGTTTGCATGAACGTATGTGCACTTTTGCATTTGTGTGTGAATGTACGAAAGCGAATATGTACATGTGTGTGTATGCGCGTGTGTGTTTGTCTGTCTTTCTGTTTCAAAGGGTGTATGTTGGTGCGTGTATTTGTGTATGTGTGCACGTATATTTACTTTCGTTGTTTATGCTTGCAGGTATGATATTGTATAGATGTGTTGTTTATGTGTGTAGATGTGTAACTGAGAATACATATATGTGAAAGTGTGCGTGTCCCTGTGTGTGTGACTGAGCTTATGTATGTCTGTAAGTGTGTGTATGTATGTGCGTATATATGCTTTTGGTAGTTTAAGTGTTCGGGTGCGAAACATAGAAGTTAATGTGACAGATGTGGTATTTTGAATACGGATGTGACGTATGCTTGTGTTGTTACGTGAAAGAATGCATGAGTGTGCGTGTGAGGTGTGAGTGCGTATACGTATGAATGTGAGTGTATACACGTGCGTATGTACGTGTGTGCCTGTGGGAGGGCGTTTATGTGCACCCGTGTATGAATGCGCGTATGAGGGAATGTTCTCTGTGTCTGTGTCTTTGGGAGGTATATGGGTATTTGGACATAGATTCTTGTGTGTGTATGTGTTTACGTATGGATTACGCATATTTAGAGGAAGAATTAGGGGTTTGCATGGGTTGAATAATATTTTGTGGGTCAGCCTTCGTAGTTATTGGTGATTGTGGATTCAGTGCTTGGTTGTTGGAAACTTTGTCCTTTCTTGCGGAGACGACCGTGCTGGGGTGCAGCCGATCCTAAGATGATGTGTTTGAGTAGTCAGCAGTCGGTGGTCTGAATTTCACTTGGCTGGCATACAGTTTGCGGTAGCAATAGGATATTTAATATTTCCTGTTGGTAATTACCGTATGTTGATGGATGATGTGCTGTCTTTCACAGAGTGCGGCTGTCAGTTGCGCTGCCCGGTGGATAATGTGGTACCTTGTCGATGACAGTCTATTTGAATATGGGTTTTTCATTCCGCAGGTTTTGGATCCTCCAGAGGAAGCGAGATAAAGAAGTGGAATTCTCCTTATATCTGCATCTGAGAGTGCATATTCTGCATTTATCCCAACCCCTTAAAGTTGCTGGCTGTCATGCCCATGTAGACACTTGTAAGTTATCGGATGATGTGCGGTTGGCTCTGGAAATCATAGCCTCTGAAAGAAAAGATCCTCCTAACGGACAGCTAGTACGGCTTTGAAAGTTACAATTTGGGGTTGAAGGTCGTACAGATGCATATTTGAATCTGTTTTAGAGTGCAATACTGGAAGCGATATTATCTAAGCAAAAACAGCTCACCTTCACTTTATTCAGTTTAAAGAGTTTGTAGTACATGTGTGTTGATATGGCGAGTGCGTAATCAGCAATAGGAAGCCCCAATCTACATTAGTTAGAACTCTCAAATTGTATGTCGGATTGAACCAGTTTATATTTCTGTCCCTGATACCCTTCGATTGAAGAGCAAGGAATTGTGGGTCCTCCAGTTATCTTAAATTATCGGTAAATTTACTCCTAGCCAATTAATCATCGTTGGGGAGGGGGGGCCTCTATGAAAGATCTATCTATCGACCGGCAGCTTGGACAGTTTTATACTAAAACATGAAACTAAGCTTCTAATTACAGAGTTGGGTGACTAGAACTTCGTTGTATGTGTACAGTTTCCTCGTTGGATTTCCTGTAGCGATAGATCTTGCTCGTATTCAATTTAAAGATAACGCTACGGCAGTCGACCATAGTCATATTGGGAGTAGTTGTTGAGGACGGGCCATATTCATTGAGTATATTTTATTAGATCTTTCCTAATCTTGTTCATGCCTTTGCCGTTCATATAGCTAGTGAGCACCAGTCCATCATCTTCATAAATGACCGACCTAAGTGAATGTGCACGTTTGTTGAGGGTATCCCATACAAATACCTTGAAGAGGTCATCAATTTCGGACCGTTGGTATCTCTTTATAGAAACATCGGAGAGTGGATCGCCATCTTTCCTGGCCCAAAGGGAATCCTCACGAACATTCTATAGTTCATGATGATTCTGATATCAAGATCTTAGTGAATCCTAACATCAAGATATTAGTGAATTTCTTAGCAAAATAGAGGGCCTTCGGAAGGAGGGATTACAACATAACAGGATAAAAGCATACGATGAAACACTGTGTTAAACTGCAAAAGATACTAAAGATACAAAAGAACCAACCGATTAAAACGTTCACAAAATTACACTAGAATACATCACACCTATAACTTGAAGTCTACATCTTTCACACCCGCTTACCTCTGTCACACACGTACACATAAATGACAAAAGCATATTTACATACATATATACACGTACGCACACACACAGACTCGCACGCACTCTTTCTCTCTCTCTCTCTCTCTCTCTCTCTCACTGAAACATAATTACATGCATGCGCACACTCTGTTTTGCAACTACATATATAAATAGGACATTTGCCACCATAATGCACACGCAAACGAAAATATCAAGCGTGTATATACTCACACACATATTCACCCAAACGTACGCGCATCCATATGTGCACACTTAATGCCCTCGCCCGTACAAGCATCCATCCGTATCAGTCACTAATGCACTCGCACTCGCTTACACATGCATACATAAGCACACACTTATCCAAACATGCAATAATACATTCACATTCTCGCATTCATACGTTCCCTGTGCGTGTGTGTTTGTGTGTGTATGTGTGTGTGTGCGTGCGTGTGTGTGTGTGTGTGTATGGATGCACGCACACACGCACATTAGGCAATCAACGTCCACATCTCTGCTACACACACAAATCTAGCCGCTACCGGACAAGCCATGCGATGTAAGAGGTTCCATTTTTTAAAAAAACTGCTCACATTGTGCAAATGATATTCCTTTCGCAACTAATAACAGTCTATTTTCCAGTAATCATCTTCCACCTCTTATATGGCTCCAACTGATAGATTAAAGTCTATAAGAGACTGGCTTCTGTTAGAAGATTTATATCGGACGATGATGAATGAAACCGATTGAAGTCATAATACTAATAATTTATTTCTCTATCGTCCACAAGGTACTAAACAAGGACAGACAAAAGGATTAAGTCGATTACATCGACACCAGTGCGTTGCTGGTACTTATTTAATCGACCCCGAAAGGATAAAAGGCAAAGTCGACCTCGGCAGAATTTGAACACAGAAAGTAACAGCAGACCAAATACCGCAAGGCATTACGAACGGCGTGCTAGTTTCTGCCAGCTCACCGTTAATAATAATAATAATAATAATAATAATAATAATAATAATAATAATATAATAATAATAATAATAAAAATAATAATAATAACAAGTGTAGTCACAGAGCGCAAACATCCGGCAAGGCAACACCAACGCCTTCTCAACGATTAGAAAGAGATGATTTTTAAAATAAGAATATATGACATAAACTAGATGAAACCCTAAGAACCCGAGAAATAAGTCTGAAACAATAAAAAACGTTAATGAAGACGTGCTATCTCTCCTGGATCGGAGGCAAGGGAAACCCTTATGGTCTCGGAGAGGAGTAACTAGTAAATGGAGAGATCTAACTTTCCAGTAAGTTACGCTTGAAGTGAATACATTTAGAAAAAAATGGCTGTTTTATGCGCTAGTTTTTTCTATAGAACTTAAGAATTTTGGCGATACAGATCTTAGAACAGCCACTTTCAATAATATACGGTGTGTGAATAGGGCCACATCCCATGTGTGTACATATAATGGTTCTGCGAGTACTTTGTTCAAGCGACGTTTTCTTAACCACCATTCATTCTCAGAGTCGCAGGAAGACGGTTTGTCACGTCCCAGGTCCGCCATTTATGGCACCTCAAAGATCATGGGAGCTCATGTGACATCTTGTGGAAATTAATTGATTATCCGAACCCAGTAGGTAAGAGAAGGGGTTATTATCTCTGGGCGTGGCAATTGTTCTGGCGTGAGAATTTGACAATCTGCTAAAAATATTGCTCTTTTATGGTACATTACTGTTATTGCGGATATCAGATTTAGGTATCACCATTTTTCGGTAAAATTTCAGCCTCACATCGACCTCCTACTGGACAGTTATTATATACTATGCAAGAGCAACCTGCCTCATCCCTTGAACTGTGGGTACTTGTTAACATGCTTCTTTTAATGTTAGGTGCACAATTAAAGGAGTCTGTTAGGTTGTCTCTGTTAAGTAAATGCTTGTATTTATGTGTGAGTGAAAGGTCTGAAATCTAACGAAATATTTTCTACACAAGTCTTGATGCTGAGTGAGAGGGGCGGAGCAAACTGAACGACATTTGTGCGATGCTTCCTTTTGCTGGAGTAAAAATATATAGTGGTTGCATGTATTTAGATAACGGGTGAGATTATCTCTGAGACAGTCGAAATTTACAAACCATGGCTGGTAAAATTTAGTTTCCGCAAATCAAATTTTTGTTATTTATTATCACAACAGGGAATATGTTGCAACCCATTCTGATAATAATAAACATGCATTGATTACCTAGAAAGTTTTTAATATATATATGTACTATTTTATTTCAGGAATTTGAGAGCAAAATTCAATTTAAATAATCCATCAGAATATGTAAAAATGTGTTATTCTGAATTGTTTGTCTGCAAGGTGTGAATTGTATGTAGGCACGCAGAGGTTTGTGTGTGTTTGCGTTTGTGAATTTCACATGTATATGTACATATTGCGGTAAAATTTCTTCAGAAAGTATAATGCTATTTTGTCAATTTTTCACTCGGCAAGGAAACGCTTGAAGGCATTGTTCCTACATAGATGTAATCTTTCTTCCAACACTTCTCCCATTATACCTCAATGTTCTCCAAATTTTTTCCAATCTTTACGATTGCCTCAACTGATAAAACTGAAGGAAAATATGTATTCTGTAATTAATGAAGATACAGAGGTACTAAACCATCATATTACTGACAATTTTATGAAGAAATACAACCGATTCATTTGAAAAGAGAATGCTAAATAATTTCCGAGCGATAGGCTGAACAGGACCTAGATCTCTGATATATCAACAACAAAAAGAGACAATAAGATCAGCCGTCGTATTAATACTGTTATTACTATTAGTAGTATTAATATAAGTAGTAGACGTACCACTACCCCTGGAATGTTATATATATTTTCAACAATTACAAGAAAGAAATGTGAATCTAATAATAAAACGAAACGTGGCTGTGTGGTAAGTAGCTTGCTAATCAACCACATGGTTCCGGGTTCAGTCCCACTGCGTGGCATCTTGGGCAAGTGTCTTCTGTTACAGCCTCGGGCCAACCAAAGCCTTGTGAGTGGATCTGGTAGAGGGAAACTGAAAGAAGCCTGTCGTATATATGTATATATATATATATATATGTATGTATGTGTATGTGTTTGTGTGTCTGAGTTTGTACCCCTAGCATTGCTTGACAACCGATGCTGGTGTGTTTACGTCCCCGTCACTTAGCGGTTCGGCAAAATATACCGATTGAATAAGTACTGGGCTTACAAAAAATAAGTCCCGGGGTCGATTTGCTCAAACTAAAGGCGGTGCTCCAGCATGGCCGCAGTCAAATGACTGAAACATGTAAAAGCAAACTGAAAGCAACACATTCAATTATCAGCAGCCAATAAAGCCAAATCATATGAGCCCTTCGATAAATCAATCAGTAGCAAAATCCCAGCCAGGTGAGAAAGGACGTATATTAAAATATTTTACATATGATCATCTTATCAAATACAATTACAAACCATAAATCAATATAAATTGTTTCTCAGAAACGGCGTCTTAGCGTTGAAATAAATATTTCATTAGAAGAAGGCTTTCAACAAAAAGAACCTGCATTGAATTGTTGTACTTACATTGCATATCACAAAAATCACACAAGTTTGTAGAAGACGATGATTTACGTAGTTATAAAAAGTTATGGCATTTCAATACAGAATTACATGTGAATGTACGGAGATCTATAAATAAAACTAGGCAATAAAAAAGTCTCTAAAATTGAAGTACATCAGTTTAAAAATTAAGCACATCGAAAATGAAGTTACGGAAATAATAAATGCAAGCATGAAATGAAGCTTACTGCAAATCAATAAGTCGAGGCAGAAAAGACGAATTAGAAACCACATAACCATCCACAAATCGAAATTAAAAAAGAAAGGGAAGCTATATATGTGCGTTCACACTTATTGAAATAAATACGGATTTCAATACAAACGTAAAAATAACTTTACATTATGTATGTGACATATAGAATGTTTGGACATTATATATGTGACATATAGAATCTTTGGACCAAATATGCATGGACAAGTAAAGTATGTCTAGAAGCAAACATTAAAATTAAAAGAATAATGACACTCAATGCAACATGCATACTAGTTGTGCTAATGATAATAACATCTAGGAGTATTTAATCATCTGTAAGGAAACTGAAATAGAAGAGACTAAACTGGAATCAAGTAAACTGATTCGCTGTAAGCAGTTGAAATATTTAAATAAAAAGGAGGCATTTCTACAAAAAAATAAATAAAGGTTACACAGGCATATATTTAATTATGTTTAAGTATCCAACTTCTTAGGAATAGTATAATTTAATCTACAGTGTAACTCAGATAATTTTGAGGCATCAGGAAAATGAAATAGATTTCTAGTGAACACCAAAATGCAAAGAAAATATTCAACACAAAATGGAATCCCATTGCTTGGTATGTACATATTGCATCTACATAAAAACAAAAGCATGGTTTCAATTAAAAAATAATACCATTTAAGCTATTACATGTTGGATGCATCAGAGAATATCAAAAGAAATCTACCAGCAAAAAGAATAAAACAGTTCGGAATAAGTTTTATTGAAATGCGCGCGTGCTCTTTCCAGGGAAATTTGGTAATTAAATCAAATAAAAGAAAATACATAAGTATAAAAGGGAACAACAGGGGTCCCACCAGTATCAATAACAATCTAAACCTACTAAGAAGGCATATGGAACAACTCCATTACGTGCTCTACAAAAGCACATTGGATCAGATATAAAGTTGAAAAAATATAATAATAACACCATTCCCAGCAAAGAATCTCCTAAAATATTAGGAAGCGAGAACAACGGTAATGCATACAATACTGGTTAAATCAATATAACTGCTTATATAATAGTAACTTTTAATGAAATAGTAAGTAGACACATGAAATAGTAAGACGTTATCTACATTTTGGAAGGAAAAAACGTATTAATATCGCAAACATATACCGCGCATCCTAAAATATCGTCTATAACAACTTAACAATCAATCTAAAAATAACTCATATCTATACTGTAGAAATTGATTATTAACATGTGTAATAATCCTTTCTAATATAGTCACAAGCCTGAAATTTTGGGGGAATAGTCTAGTCGATTATATCGACCCCCAGCTTTCACTGGTGCTTGATTTATCGACCCCAAAATTATGAAAGGCAAGTTGACATGGCCAAATTTGAAATCGGAACGCAGTGACGGGCGAAATACCGCTAACAATTTTGTCCAATAATGTGAAGATTTTGCCAGCTCACCGCCTTATTAACTTATATAATAATAGCATATTATCATGGTAAATATGTATATCAATATAGGGAAGATGCCCTGTGAAGATAGCTTTTAAAGAAGACTATAAATAGAGGCAAAAATCTTATTTAGGTTTGCATTCAATATCATGTACGTGAAAATATATTTTAGCATAAACAGTTTGAATTGGTTGCTTCAGAAACCAGTAAAAGTTAACTGCTTTGTTTTCTAAAGATCTTCAGTTAACTTGACTCTCCACTTATTTTGGTGAAGCGGAATTTGGCAAGTAGAACCGCAATTGCTGTTATACTTGCTTGTGTTGGCTTATTTTCGTCAGTACATAAGAATCTGCAGCATTCTGAAGGAGAAAATGAGAAAGAGAAATCAAAGGAAGATTTAGACTGAATATCAAATATGTCTATGCTACTTAATAGAATAGATAACAAAATAGAAATAAATACACTAGATACTACAGCTATAAACATAATAATGTAATTGTATAGCGAATTGCAGATTGTAAACATATAAAAGTTACGGAAAACATTTAACATTATTCTGAAAGCTCTTCCCCCAGCTTTATTTGCAAAAATAAGTTTACCCTTTGCAGAGAAAACGTGGGATCTTGTAGAAATAGAAAAATGATACAAAGGATAACAATGGATACTACAACAGATTATCGGTAAATAAACAGATGTGACTTACTGTGATAAAATAGCATACAGGTAGACAAAAATATACTGTTAAAGTTTATATTATTATAAAATAATAGAACAACGCAGAATGCATTATTGTAAATACAATTATCACTATCAACAATAGTTCCCTCAACAGTATCGCGCCACCAACATTATACGCCTCCTCCACCTCCTCCTTATTATTATTATCATCACACCAAATCAAGAATGCAATAGTAAATTTTGATTTCCTTATCTTCTAGAGGACCACGAATGTTGTGAAATACATAGCATAGTAAAAGTGACCTCAGTACTCGACTGGTATAATATTTTATCAAGCACGATATGCTGAGAAGCTATAGCTGGTAATAAATTCATAACATATATTTTAGAGTAAAGACTATTGAAAAGGTTGCAAGACGCAACGAAAATTTTAGGAAATTAAAAAAAAAGATAGAAGTGGAAATTTTACCGGTGAGGGTGTAACATTTTAAGGCACAAAAAGAAAATGACTCCCCAGACACAACAGAATATATTTTATTGCTTAGTAAATTTTGTTTACTATGCGTATTCATGTCTTATAGTAGTGATATAATATGGCCGCCAAAATCGATGAAATAACTGCCCATAATTTACTCTACTCAGCAAAGTTTCACACATTGAGAGACTCCTCATCAAGACTTACAGGCATGCACTGACACACACTCACTGGTACACACTCGCGTAAGTGCAAAAACTCATACTACCACCTCCACAATTTCTTTCATATTTCGTCCCCCATACCAACAGCGCTATGCTGTTGTCTTACTATACGCTAACTAAATTGCCTGAGATATAGGAACGTTACATTTTTTAATTATCTCTGTCGTTCTCTCAGAAATTCTCGCCTTCCCGTAAATATAGTAATTTTAATCTAAGAGACACAGTTCTCGGAAACATGAGTTTGCGAATCGTTAGAAAAGGAATCAGAAGAAAGTAGCTGATTCAGTGATCGCATAATTAATCAAGCAATCGATCGGATAACTAATTTGTATGTTCCTGCAGTAATACTCTAGTCCAAATTAAATAAAAGTAGTTAAATAAAAATATTAATAATGAGGAATTCGAACAAATGATGACTACTGACATAATAACCCCACCACGACCACCATGATAACATAGAATCTGTTTAAACATACGATTTCATATCCACAATCTTCGAATTCAAGTATTAAACCGAAACAAATTCTATCGTACAGGAATTTATATATGTATATATGATAGATGCGCCCTGTTAAAGCCTAGCCAGGCTCATGGGCCCGGTTTTCCGGTTTCAATGGCGCATATCTTTTCCAGCTGGACTGAACACCAGTCCATCGCAGCGTTACACATTTTTGCCAGCTGAGTGGACTGGAGCAACGTGAAATGAAGTCTTTTGCTCAAGAACACAATGCGTCGCCCGGTCCAGGAAACGAAACCGCAATCTTACGATCATGATGCTGAGACCCTAACCCCTAAGCCACCATATATATATATATATATATATATATATATATATATATGTGTGTGTGTGTGTGTGTGTTTGTGTGTGTGTGTGTGTGTATAGATATGTGTACAAATATATACATGTCTGTATATGTGCGTACGTGCACACATACATGTATAAATACTACTGCGAATCAGTCTTTGTATACAGCAAGTGTAAATACCTGTCTGTGATTGGGATCTACAAACCGCCACAAATACCCTTACATTATTTCGAAGAGTGCCTCGGCATCAAAACTTTCCTCCTGCAATGTAATACAGAAAATATTCTGATGATGGTCACCTTCTACCTACTCTTTGTAGATTGATCCACTAGTATTGCTAGACCAAGTACCTTCACTTCAAGCTCAGAAAAAGCAGCAGTAGAGTTAATTTTTGAAATGTATGGGTAACTTTTTCCTATAACAACACATCCATGAACCAAATAGAAACAACTAAATTGTCTTGGACCGAGTGCTAAGCAACAATGCTAACACTATTCAATAACATCACAGTGGAAAGAACCATCTTGTTCGATCATGATATAGTACTGTGTAAACTCAATTTTCAGCATCCAAACATTTGGCATAAACCACTCACTCCAGTGCACCCATTTGATAATATGAAGTTACAGAAGTCAAACTGGAGTGTGATCACTCAGGACTTATCGCAAGTAGGCTGGTCCTTCACACTTGCTTCCTCTAATATCACATCAAATAGAAACGTATAGCATCTATTTGATGACACAGTCACCCACATATGCTCAAAACACACACACACACACACTACTCATAAATAACATTACATGCAGGATTCGAAAACAAAGAATAGCGCTCATCAGGGGAATAAAAAGGAAAAAACCGAAAGATCAATACTTTAAATTAACACCATCAGCATAACCTCTAATCGAGAACCTTAGCACTCTTGGAATCAAAGAAACAACAATGGCAGGACTGTATGACAACCCTCATAAACGACCGTAGAGCTGCAGAGGAAGCCTGGGTTATTAAAAACATGACTAATAACGCCATGGCCATTTGCTCCTTTGCAAAAACACATAGGACCACAATTTCCTCTGTCAGCCAACTGGTTGACTGAAACAGTATCCTTCACAGTGAAGACAATGACATGGCTGAAATTCTGCAATGTCAATGCTGTTCTGTTTTCATTGACCCTGATTCAGTTGACTCAAGCAGCTTTGCTTCTATGAATCCATAACATGTCTTT
Source organism: Octopus sinensis (assembly GCF_006345805.1). Classification (NCBI taxonomy): domain Eukaryota; kingdom Metazoa; phylum Mollusca; class Cephalopoda; order Octopoda; family Octopodidae; genus Octopus; species Octopus sinensis. Next base: position 4,797,105 of record NC_042997.1, on the reverse strand, counting down.
TTCGACATGAACTTCGACACCACTGACATCCTAGCAGCAATATAAGAAATCAAACCTGATACAGCAGCGGGTCCGGACAGGTTCCCTGCTATAGTATTGAAGGAATGCAGATAGCAATTTTCAGTTCCTCTTGCAAATCTCTTGAGGAAATCACTAGATGTCAGTTTTATCCCCAAAAAACCTCTCCTAGTCAGATAAAAACCTTCACAAAAACCTTCTCTCCTGTCTTTAAAAAGAGTAATAAATCGCTCCCTGTAAACTACTGTCCAATATCACTCACGTCACATATCATCAAAGTATTTGAGAGAGTGCTGAGATCAAGAATAACAGATCCAAATTGCAATCAGCATGGTTTTCGTGGTGGGAGCGACTGTATAACACAGATCATCCGCCACTTTGATGACATATTAAATGCACTAAGTGAGGGCTCCGTCGCGGATGTCATATACCTTGAATTTAGCAAGGCCTTTGGCAGAGTCAACCACATTAAACTTTTAAGTGGAAAGCTGCTTCAATGGATTAGGTACATCCTAAGAAACAGAACCCAGCATGTTGTGGTTGATGACATCCACTCAAGACCTGCAAAAGTCAACAGCGGAGTCCCGCAGGGTACGGTGCTGGGTCCACTTTTTATTATCTATATGAATGACATTGTAGATTCCATTAAACATAGCACCATTAAATATTTGCACATGACTCTCAGCTCCAGAAAGTCATTAAGGGAGTATATGATCGTACGATGCTTCAATCGGACATATGGGCAGTAAACCAGTGAGCACGAAAAAATGATATGCAGTTGGACGAAGAAAAAAATTAGCTCGTCCACTTTGGAAAAGAGGGCACACTCAAACAACCATACACACTACCGTGGAGAGACTTGCTTGAAACTTCGGATAATATCAGAGACGTAGTAACTGTCGACAGCAACCTTAGCTGGAGTATGAACATCAGTAAGTCGATGTGGCCGCAAAATGTACTAATGGATCATCAGAACTTTTCAATCTAGGGATCATGAAACCATCTTCCTTTTCTTCTCCACATTCACTAGGCCACCACCTCGAATACTGCTGCCCATTATGCTCCCCTTACAAAAAAAAAAACGAGACATAATATAGGTTGAACCGCCACAAAGATCGATCACTCAAATAATACATGGCATGGTAGGACTTGATTATTGGGCTCGGCTTAAACAGAAACCATTCTCTACAACGCCGTCATGAGCGATACATTATTTGCACTATGTGGAAAATATTTCACCAATAATATCGTAAAGATATCGATATTATGTTCAGAATTCACGTAAGGCTAGGACCCCGTGCAATGCGTCCCCGTTTTACTAAGGAGGAATTGTTTAGGAAGGGTGAATTTAAGCAGTGCTTCAAATTTTTGTTTACTTTTAAATACACGTTTTGTTTACAGTGGTGGGTTTCAAACAAAAAAACTGTATCCACCTATCTAACCCTGGACAAAATAGCATGTATCTTCGAAGGCAAAACTTGAAGTCTATGACTTATTTCTCTTTTATATACCTAGTCCATTTTAATAAATTTTATTCCTCTTACGTTCTAACTTTTGCTCCTATTCTCATTAAGCCCTTAACAAGAAAAATATACTGTACCTATTGGTAACTGTCTATTGTATGCATCGGCTATCCTAACCATTTAGACCCTCTAAAGAAGCCTTGAGGCACACTCAACATCCAAACTCTATCTACCCATTTCTGCAGAACACTGCAGAGATGGAGATAGCATGGAGAATATCGTGGCCTCTTAGCAAAAATGGCCGTAAAGAACTGATATTTTAATCTTTTACCATTTTACGTATTACTAGTACATATTTGTGTAGCACACAATCTTTGCGTGTGTATGTACTCTTATAATACTTCTTTATGTTTCAGAATAAATAGACCTAATACAATAACTACCGGCTGATGTATGTCATTTTTTATATCCCCTCCATCTAAAAAAAATTTGGGGCTGTATAAATTAAGGGTAAACCACTTTTTACCCCCGTCCATATATGACACTCGATTGCGAAATTGCCACGCAATAACCAGCAATTGAGTATAAAATATTGGGTACATAACCAGCAGTATATTTGATAGGTACTATGCCTTCATTGGCTGGTTTACGAACATCTGTCTCTCTCGGAAATATGTATATATTTGTGTGTGTGTGTGTGTGTGTGTGTGTGTGTGTGTGTAATTGACTTGGGCAGCAGTAAGGAAATATGTATCAAAAAGGAAAAGCATAACCGTCATTAAATATGTCTGAGGGGGCTAGAAACACCTACATTGCTAGAAATAAAAGCTAAATGCTCTAACGATACAGTCAAAGTACGTATGGATATAATATCTCACCGATAACGGTAATTAGAAAGTAAGAAATGTGATAATCGAAAATGCAAGTTACATTGAATAGATGTTCATGAATATTGCATTCGAATCTCAAACAAAATGTTTTCACCGTTTCATTCATATCTTATTATATTATTTTCTAATCTAGGCGCAAGGCCAGAAATTTTTGGGGAAGGGCATTTGATTAGATCCCTCCAGTACGCAACTGGTACTTAATTTATCGACCTCGAAAGTGAAAGTCGAATTCGGCGGTATTTGAAATCAGAGAGTGAAGACAGACGAAATACCTCTAAGAATTTCGCTCAGCGAGCTAATGTTTCTGCCAGCTTGCCGCCTTTCATTTCTAATTATTTTATGACAGTAGTGTCTAATATAAGTGTATTACAGAAATTGTACTTCAAAGAAATGTGTACAGAAAATTTTCGGTCCAGTTACCAGACAGCAGGAATAAATTTCTTCACCCTAGATTTCCAATAGTAATATATGCATTAGTCACATTATTTACATTCGACGGATCTTGTTTGTTATAAGCACAACGTTGCGGCTGATATACCCTCCAGCCTTCTTCAAGTGTCTTGAGGACATTTTGAACCTGGGTTCTCATTCCTAAAGTATTTTTCGATGTTATTATTATTGTTGTTATTGTTGTTCAGGCCACTGCTTGAAATCGATCTCGGAATCTTGGTGATAGTAGCCCGCGCTCTTAACCACTACACCATATGCCGGGCATATGGCGTAGTTGTTAAGAGCGCAAGCTACTAACACCGGTCTCCGCGTTCGATTCCAAGCAGTGTGCTGAACAACAACAACAAAAACAACAGCAATGATAACAATAATGATAATAATAACATCGAAAAATACCTTTGGAATGTTGATTATATGAAATGCCGCTCAAAATATATTGATTGAAACCATGCAGGATATACAAAATGCAGAATATGAACTGGTTTTTTCTTTAAGTTTTCTGAAGACGTCGAGAAAAAATATCTCTACAATTCACACCCCACACTCTTCAATAAAATTTTAATTTAAGGAATTGAGATATTGATGCTATGCAGTCACGTTAATTATGAAAATTATTATCGTTCCACTATACAGTGCAAACGCTGAAAGCAGTTGAAAAGGCCTGTTTTAGAATGAAGTGGCTAATGTCTACGTTCGCGCTAAGAATAATCTAAATAAACCAGGCGTCTTGACTCTGATATTGTAGACTACATGATTTAATGACATAAATCTGTTTTCTCAATTACTGTTGAAATGTAAGCTCACATACTTCTCTATCTTTCTTTATTTTTCACCCCCACCTGCTTCACTTTCCCGCTCTCCTTTTTCTAAAGCCTGCTACAATTCCCGACTTGGCAGTTAGGAAAAATCCAATATTAAAAATTATTTTGAACAGTGTAACTGCAGTGAACTTTCCATTAAAAATTAAAATATGTCATATAATTTAATTCATCTAGAGTTCGCTTATTCATAATGTAGCCTTGACGCTGATAATCTTATTTTCAGTTGCACCAGGTAGACCACCATCACAAATCACTCACTGATGTTAAGGATTTTATTTAACGTTACGGGTTTGAATCTGAACAGGGTTGGTTTTCGTTGGTATTTCCCACATATGAAGACAAAAGAGTCAGAAACGTTTAGGAATTCTACAGACATGGTATTTTTCAAAAATTTTACATTACGACAAAAATTTCTCAGATCGGTGAATTTCCATTTAGAATTTCAAATATCTAAAAGACATATTTCCACTAACTTGGAGATCTTTTATTCTTAAACCATTGTTTCAATGTTTGGCAGTCATGCTGATATATATATATATATATATATATATATATATATATAATTTCAACAATTGAGGGTAAAATTAATTAATTATTAATCAATTTCACTAAGTATTCAGTATGTAAATTTTACCCTCAATTGTTGAAATTATAATTCATCTCTCTCTGCTAAATGCTGCGGTTTTCACCGTTAATACATGGTGTTTGTCAATTTTAACCCACGCTGGTGGAAAGGGGAGAGCAGAATTCTTCGCTTGCATATTCGAATTTGATAGCACTTTTCTAGAGGTGATTAGAAGCCGAAAGGTTATGCTCCCGACTTTCAGTGTTCCCAAATCCGATTCAAGGAATTCTGAGCTGAAGAAAGAAATGTCGAATTGACTAATCTAGAAACGTACGTTCTCAATTAACCTTTGCACTTGATTTTTTAATGTTTTTTCCCCCATACTTTTGTGAGTTGGTTTAGGCAAACACTATCTGAGAGAGATCTTCTTTAAGTATTAGAAATAGCTGAAGAAATTTCTTTAGCTGCTATTTCTAATGGGTTCAGTATGTGGCAAAGTAATTTATTTTACTAAGCCCTTATATATAATGTAATATTTTGAATTCGCCTATAATGGTCCCTTTACATACTGAATACTTGGTGAAATTGATTAATAATTAATTAACTTTACCCTCAATTGTTGAAATTATAATTCATCTCTCTCTGCTAAATGCTGCGGTTTTCACCGTTAATACATGGTGTTTGTCAATTTTAACCCACGCTGGTGGAAGGGGAGAGCAGAATTCTTCGCTTGCATATTCGAATTTGATAGCACTTTTAGTTCGAGCAGAATTCTAGAGGTGATTAGAAGCCGAAAGGTTATGCTCCCGACTTTCAGTGTTCCCAAATCCGATTCAAGGAATTCTGAGCTGAAGAAAGAAATGTCGAATTGACTAATCTAGAAACGTACGTTCTCAATTAACCTTTGCACTTGATTTTTTAATGTTTTTTCCCCCATACTTTTGTGAGTTGGTTTAGGCAAACACTATCTGAGAGAGATCTTCTTTAAGTATTAGAAATAGCTGAAGAAATTTCTTTAGCTGCTATTTCTAATGGGTTCAGTATGTGGCAAAGTAATTTATTTTACTAAGCCCTTATATATAATCTAATATTTTGAATTCGCCTATAATGGTCCCTTTACATACTGAATACTTGGTGAAATTGATTAATAATTAATTAACTTTACCCTCAATTGTTGAAATTATAATTCATCTCTCTCTGCTAAATGCTGCGGTTTTCACCGTTAATACATGGTGTTTGTCAATTTTAACCCACGCTGGTGGAAGGGGAGAGCAGAAATTATTCGCTTGCATATTCGAATTTGATAGCACTTTTAGTTCGAGCAGAATTCTAGAGGTGATTAGAAGCCGAAAGGGTATGTTCCGACTTTCAGTGTTCCCAAATCCGATTCAAGGAATTCTGAGCTGAAGAAAGAAATGTCGAATTGACTAATCTAGAAACGTACGTTCTCAAATAACCTTTGCACTTGATTTTTTAATGTTTTTTCCCCCATACTTTTGTGAGTTGGTTTAGGCAAACACTATCTGAGAGAGATCTTCTTTAAGTATTAGAAATAGCTGAAGAAATTTCTTTAGCTGCTATTTCTAATGAGTTCAGTATGTGGCAAAGTAATTTATTTTACTAAGCCCTTATATATAATGTAATATATATATATATATATATATATATATATATACATTAAAAATCCGTTTCAATCTTGCTTGCTTGTAATGTTACCCAACGAAACTGGTGCATTATGGGAAATATCATTTAGTATTTACTACACACTAAATAGCAAATATACGTGGTAACTCGTCATACCCCCATATCCAAAGTTTATATTTATATACAGGAAAAATAGCTCATGGTTTGTTATGTAGATGTATGTATGTGGATGTGTGGCTGTGTATATATGTATTTATATATATATATATATATATATATATATATATGCATGCACGTGTGTGTAACCAAATGGATATGAAAGTAAAGATATAGACGTACAGACGGATAGGTACATAGGTACTATAAACAGACAAGCACACATACCCGGACACAAACGCAAATTAAGACAGAAACACATGGCCATATAAGCACACATTTCACTTCATACAAGTACAAATATCGAGACACACATCCACATGTATGTTGATACACATCCATACATTCATCAACACATAGTCACAAAAACACATACACACACTGGGAGACACACTCAGACATTCACACACAATGAGACAGCGGTACGCACACATATAAAAACACACAAACACAAACATGCAAATGCGTTAATATACAGAATACATGTATACATACGCACAGACACACACAAATATACAGACACTGCAGAATCATGAATTAAGTGTTCCCTGAAATGTTAATACGATTTGAATGAACTAAGTTTCGCGTAAATCGATACTTTTCAATATATTAGAATTTCAGAGTATAAAAACCCAAAAGAGTGCTTAAAGGGAAAATGTTCCGAAAATAATATTCATGCTTAAAGGGAAGGAACTCATATCTTCCTATTAGTGAATTACAACGACAAAAAAAACAACAAATGTATCTCTTATAATTTTTTATTTTCTCCTTTGTTAAACGCAATATTTTAATAATTTAGAGGTATTTGAAAGTGCATGTGATTTCAAAAATGCAAGCTGTTACTGCAGTATGTATATATAATCTCTCTTTAAACTGACATTGCAAATATTCTTTTTGGCATTTAAAAACATATTCTAAAGTGAAAATGACTTTCAAAATACGGTTGATATTTCGTAAAAGACCCATTCATAAACTGGGTGTGAAATAGCTTTTTTCGAGTGCATTCAACGTATTTCCCCTCCATATGTTTGTATGCTATTTCTAACATGCCATGCTACCATGTAACAGTTATTTGCAATACACGACTCCAAATGCATGTTACGTGGTAGCAGGGCGTTCAAAAAATAGCAGTCAAATCTTTCCAGCCCACGATGCAAAATTCTGCTGCTGTGAAACTCGGAGGTTCCTGGTGACCCTACGGGTCACAGGTAGTCTAGACTAGTGTATGCGTATGTGTATATATATATATATATATATATATATATATTATATATATATATATATATACATATACATATATGAATTCATATCTATATATATATATATATACGTATATATACATAGATATATATATTTCTACAAATATATATATATAATTATAAGTAAGGGTTAATTGCAACAGGTTGCTCAAAACCTAAAAATATTAGAAATAGTATTAAGCTTCTTAATAGGAAATTCTCCAGACATTCATACGATTGAGCACTACACATAGTAGACCTATCAATTTTAACTTCAATACTATTGTCAGTGAAGATATATATAGGTTTAGATAGATCTACTGTTAGCATTTTATTAAAGCCTAAATATAGATTTGTGGTAATTACATCGAAGTTTCAATGAAAAAGAGGATGCTCTAATGTAAACATGTTCTTTAAGAAGAAAAGTGTTAGGGCACTTATATACGATATTTTTCGAAAGACATTAGTTATTAATGGGACACAATGCTTTTTTTACTACGTTTATATAGAACAATATTATGTTGATTCGTATTAGGTATGATTGGTTCAGATTGACATATATCAATAGTATCGTTATTGGAATTGTGAAAAGTGACCTATTGATTATTTACTGTATGCATTATGTTTCAATTTATTAGGTGTTTAGAAATTGCAATATTAGACGTGCTGTCGTTTCTTGTAGTTTTAAGAGTAGTACGGTGTAATTTTCTAGAGTTGAATCAACTATATATCAAGCAATATTGGGCAGAGTAGAGTATGACATTAATTGTGTATATGTGTGTCCGTGTGTTTGTGTGTATTTTTATGTATACATGTATGTAAGAATATAAGTATATGCAATGAATAAAGAGTGAGTGGATTCATTAAGAATTCAACTTGACATACATATTGGCCTTCACTTCCCATATTATGAACAAAGTAAAAGTTGTAACTACACTAAAAATATTTGCAACTGCATAGAATTAATTATGAATATACTTATGAAACATACACAAACATACACAGATATATATGTATATATATACACACACACATATATATATATAAATATATATATGTGTGTGTGTGTGTGTGTGTTTATGTATTTATATGTATATATATATATATATATATATATATATGCACATTTATACGCCTATAGATATGAATAAATATTTTAACAATACTTATATACATTTATATGTATGTATATATATATACATATATATATGTTTGTATGTATGTATGTATTATATATATATATATAATATATATATATATATATAATAAATACATTTGTGGAATTAAGCTATATATCTTGTGTCATAAGATGTCAAATTTATTTCTTTTACAAGACTTGGTTGTGCAATTCTCCATAATAGTTAAACAGTTGGGGTTAATAGGGAAGAATAGTGGTAGAATCAATTTTGTTACAACATATATACGTTTGCTCTCAAAGCACTTTTCAAAACTTTTGATTTGCCTTTGGTCCTTAAAAATGTCCAAAATTCATTTTACCTGGCCTTCAATGACCCAGCCTCCAGTCATCAATTTTTCTGAGGGATGATCTGACTATTTTCAAAGCAAAACTTTCTTCAAAAGAATATCGCCTGTGGTAGTTTGCCAAGATTTCCTGGAGTTATGCCAATATTCAGCTGTCATTGCTGATATTCTTAGCGACGTCTAAATAATTAGCGAGAGGAAAACTACAAAAGTTCACGTTATAGGATCATAAAGAAATACTTGCAAGTTCGTTTTGAATTGACAATATCATGAACATTTTTTTTTTTTTGCTGGTGACGTGCCAAGTTATTTATTTTAAGCACCTATGTATTTTGCATAAAAGATATGTTGCAAAATATCCTAATATTCGTTGAACTATATTGACTGGATGATTGAAATATGAAGTTGGCTATGTTAATTACCGACTCAACACTCTAAGTCGTAGAGTGCATTCTGTTATTGAAAGAATATTCTCTAGTTTATGACACTTAATAAACAAAAAATGTATTGGAAATTGATTCTTGCTTTCATAAAAATCCAAATAGAAATTCCTTTAACCAACAGAATTATGATTATGGATGCAAACATTCTTATATATCTATCGATTTACCTATCTATTTATCGGTCTGTCTCTCTGTATGTATATATCAATCTATCTATATAATACATTTGGGTCTGTATATATATTATATATTGTATATATATATGTATGTGTATATTTTATATATTATATATATATATATACATATGTATATATGTACACATATACATATATACATACATATATATATATATATATATATATATATATATAATATATATATATACATACATATACACACACACAGATATATATATATATATATATATATATATATATATATATATATATATATATACGCATACAATGTATGTGTGTATTTACATTTATAATTAATACAGAAACTAGTATATGTATGTGTACATATATGTATGTATACATAAACACAGGCGCAAGTGTCATTGTTTTAGCATCGGGATTACAATTGAGGTTGTGAGTTGGATTCACGGACCGGACTGTGTGTTGTGTTCTTGAGCAAGACGCTTTACTTCACGTTGCTCGACTTCAATCACACACCACAAACACACATCTATGTATGGAAAAGAGGAGCAACGACAGTTTTTGCTCATGTGTAAACTTGGGATTGCAAGATTTCACCTAGAATGTTCCCTTCGCAGGCACAATCCGAGTAAGGCTGTTTATAGAAGACTGGCAGTTGACCGAGCATCTTATTCTCCCATCTGAAAGCCACGGCACTGTCCAGTATATACACATACATTATGTGTGTGTGAGAGAGAGAGAGAGAGAGAGATAGAGAGTGTGTATATGTGAGTGTGTTTTTGCCTGTTTCTCTGCCCGCTACCTCTTTTCTCATTCCTACTACTGGCACCTGACTTGTTATTATCCTTTATGATTACTCTCTTAGCGTTACCCATACTTTTCGTCTTCTGTATTGCTTGTTTATCAGTCTATGTTCATTAGCGTTCTGTTATATTTTGGTCCTATTTCCCGGGAACTTCTTGCCGGTCGCCAACAGAAAAAAAGTAATATTTTCGCTAAAGGCGAAAATTGCATGTCTCACTGGCCAACACCCGATTAAGACTTGGTGACTCTTCGTTCGTCTGTGCATTTACTATATGCTTTTCAACTTGCCATTGTGTATCTGTTTTCCGTTCATGTGTGCATTTATAATATATTTTTAACTTATAAAGAAACACACGCCCACACACACAAGCAAACACGTACATGATCACACACGCATATAAATATGATATGATCTGAATGATATGATATATATATGTAAAAAATGTAATATATAAATAAATATCTATAAATATGAACCATCCTGTCTTCTGATTACCTCATTTCTTCTTATATATATATATATATATATATATATTATATATATATATATATATATATATATAATATATATATATATATATATATATAATAATAATAATAATAATATTAGGGAATAAATCCAAATTTAGAGGGAAAAAATCAGATTTAGGATTAAATCCAATCTTATAGTAAAATATTATATAATATTAATTAGAGACAAAACCACTATTTTGCAAAACAAACAAGGAAAGACTTAATCAACACAGAAAATTTTAATAAAAAGTAAAAAAAAACGCCACTACAATTGTTTCACGTCTAATGACAATCTTCAGGTGGATTTCCGATCTAAAATATCAATATATTAAAATATGAGTTTAAAATAATTTTAAAATAATAAAAAATATAAATATATAATCTATATATAACCTATATATAATCCATATATAATCAATATATAATCTAAAATAAACCCTATCAACAATTAAATATAAAACAAAATAAAAATAAACTATATATACACACATACGCATACACTTATAACTAAGTATATATAACCATATCTAAATACATGCACTAACTCACACACCTATATATATATCCCTATACATACACATAAAAACGTCTAGGCAACGATAAATAAATAAAATAGCCAAATACTTCAACACATTACTTATTCATACTCCCTCACACACACATACAACCCACATACATAAACAATATACATATACCCGCTCACACATACATATACATACAGAACTCGATATATACTCCAATATATTCACACCCACATCTATACAGATAAATAAATTACGCAAACATTCACACATACACACACACACATTCCCGTATACTTGAACACTCAAAAGAAAAATAAACAACTCTTTACACGTGGTGATCGAACGTATTTTTAAAAATTATGAATGGAATAATATATTATCAACGTAATTTTAATCCAAATCAGCAATAAACCATCATGATAAATGAAACCCATATAAACATATAATGATAAAACTCCCTTTAATCATACACAATAATACCTATATATCAATCTCCATATATACATTCACACACAAATACACATACGTAAAACACACACACACAACATATACTTATACCCCCACATATACATGTACATACGTACTAAACTCAATATATACAACACTATGTTCACACCCACACTCATACAGATAAATAAATTACACAACCAAAATACGCACACACACACACATTCACACATACATAAACACTCAAAATAAAAAAAAACATTACTACACATAATACGATATAGAAAATACTCCATAATTAAGTTTGTTTTGCAAAATAGTGGTTTTGTCTCTAATTAATATTATATATATATATATATATATATATATATATACATACGAATATATATGCACACTATATATATACATATTGTGGTGTGTGGTATAGGCGTCAGGTTATTGTGGTTAGTATTTCATGGTTATAAGTTTGATTTATGAATAAGAAACAGTCAAGTACTGGAGGCACACTCATGCTCTTCCGTTTACCTTCATTTAGTTTCTTCTGAGTCATCTGTATGGTAACAAGAGTTATTAATATCCGCTTCTAATGCTGTACATGAGAGAATTAGTAACTCTTGAGATATGTTACCGAATTATAATTTTTGGTTGACTACTACATACAGACACACACATATGTATTACGTTTTTTACATTTTGTGACGTCCTGTACACACACACACACACACACACACATATATATATGTATATATATTATAGTATATAATAATATAAATTTTTTTCTCCTCGTCAGCGAGAAATACGTAAGACATCAATGAAATACTCATACCCATGGAAGAAGCAAGCATGGGGATTACTCTCAAAAGTGTAGGAAGTAACTGTGTCTAGAGAGAGGTTGTAGATGGAGGTAGATTGGTCTCAGTTATTAACATCATCATCGTTCTTCTTCTTCACCTTCTTCTTCTTCTTCTTATTATTATTATTATTATCATCATTATTATTATTATTATTATTATTATTATTATTATTATTATTATCATCATAATCGTTGTTGCTATTGTTGTTGTTGTTATTATTATTATTATATTATTTTAATTATTAATAATAACAACAACAACAACAACAATAATTATAATAATATTTCTATTGTTATTATCATTTATCCTATCTGTAATTGTGGTGGAGGTCAGTTTACTAGCATTCTGTCTACGGACACTGTAGCCCTGATGGTAAATAATTATTCGCTCTGAACATATTTTGATTCTAGATTACTTGTGTAAGCCAAGTTTTCTTTCCTTTTACTCCTTCATTTTGTTTATATTATATGGTCTTTTTTTCACTTTGAGGAGGATCCGCTACCTTATTTAGAATGCCCTATGAAGATGAAGAATTTTTATTCTCGCAATCAGACTGCATTTGCGCAGTCTGATCAGTAACAGCCGTAAGATATGTTCCGTCACCTATTTTGTTATGTCATGCTTTGTATTAAAAAAATAAGCTATAAGTGTGGTCAAAATTATATGTTGGTTAATCTGTGGTTTCATTCATTTTCTAATTATTTGCATTGGTTCCTGATGAACTTATGTTTATCCTATTGTTATAGCTACTATGCGGGTATCGTGTGCCGACACGCGTTGCCCGGGGAAAATACAGGTAACAGATAACAACAGTATATACGGATATTTCTTATCCCTTAGTATGTTACAAAACCGCCTAGTATATATATATATATATATATACATATATATATATATAGTCTACGTTTCGATTTCTTTTACTAAAAGACGGTTCTCCTGTATGGTCACAGTCAAATTGATTGAAAGAAGTAAAAGATTAAAGGAATGAATGTTTTCACAGAATTATCCATTAATAAATAAATGGATGAACATATCTGTGTCTTGCATCATTTTTACATAACACATATTGTCCTCACTGTTGACGTGCATCATATTTCCGAATGCGTATCGAGTATTTCTAGGCCGTACCTGTCTAAGGAGTGATGTGTTATCAATATCTTGCCCTATATATCACATTATGCGAAGATGTTCACATGTATCTTCGAACTGCAACTATTCAATCATATAAAATATATAGTATTAAATATAAGCAATTTGGCAGTTATTGTTGTAATATTTGTCTGTGCAACAGATACATTTTTTTTAGATATTTTGTATGGGGAATTAGATGAACGTTAATAGTTCTTAATTGAAATGTTGATTTTAGTATTTTAGAATTTATATTCTGCATATTCATTTGGTTGATAATGAATCAGCGATATACTTTTGCTTTTCCGAAGACTTTCCTAATAATCTGAATGAATTGCCAAGTAATTTACGTGTATTTATTTCATATCTTATTAGCACAAGTAGCAAGCTCTTAATATTGAAAATAAATAAATCGATGCTACACACTATACAATGTACTATGCCATGAAGTATACAATACAAAAGAATATATATATATATATATATATACATACAGACACACACACACACACACACACACACACACACACACACACATATATATATATATATATATATAGCGATAATCTAAAATTCATATATTAGATATTTTGGAACGTAAATGGTATGTGATAATGTCACATTTAGTCTCCCTATATTTCAGCCACTAACATTCAATTTCCTCCTTGGAGATACTTTTAGTCACTTTCTACTGTTTTAATAAACAATGAATATTGAATGGTGTGGTGTCTGTTAAAACTTCTAAAGAAATATGTCAGCAATTTACTGCGTGGTCAATGCGAACACTACACGCGTGAGAATAGAATTTAAATACGCGCGCGCGCACACACATGTACATGAATATAACAGAGACAAGTATTCTGTGTATAGAATAACTTCGTAGTGCTCAAGAGATTTGACTTGAGCAGGAGTAAAGGCAACTACAAGCAAGTAATTGCATATATTTACTGCAAAAATTGTATATATATAGTGTATCTTTCTGTTGAAGAGCGTAGGCTCGAAACGTAAAAGAGTTGTTTTATTTATATTCCTGAGCGCCATACTAATACAATTGTTTCTTTGTATTCCACCTGCCTTCGTCTTTTGTTTATTTTCATAAAGCGTACCGTTTTATATATATATATATATATATATATATACATATATACATATATACATATATATATATATATATATATATATATACATATATATATATATATAATATATATATATATATATATATTATATATATATATATAGATATATATATATATATATATATATATATATAATATATATGTAATATATATATATATATATATATATATATATATATAAGAATGAATGTTTTTATATATAATGAACGTGAAATACAGGAAGGGACGAACACGGAACACAGACAAATCATTCGAAGCCTTCAATCTTCAGTCAGACACCGAATCATCATAGCAAATTTCGGCTGTTCAATTCTGATATTTGCTCCAACTCGGCCAGCCCCAGAAAAAAAAAAAACTAAGCTGTAAGCATTAGATTTCTTGGTAGAAGACAGAATGTGAACGCACAAGACGGATGTGAATACAAGAGACGAAAACGAAATTGAAAACAGTAATGAATAAACAAAATATATATAACGGTGGTTGTCATCCGACTTTAGACCAAATGAGACAAAAACAACAACAACAACATAGCTGGCGTAGAAATAATTACCGTTTCGGTAGCGGGGACACATGTTGGTCGAGATACGAAGGCCAACATAATGGTTTAAGAAGCAGCAGGTCGCAGGAGAGAGAGAAAGAGAGACAGAGAGAGAGGGATTCAAAGAGGGTGGAAGGCAGGGGACAGAATCAGTGACCAAGGGAAAAGGAGAAAGAAGGGATTAAGGAGGATGGGAGGAAGAGGGGAGGAGGATGGGAGGAAGAGAGGGGAAGAATCGGAGGGCGCCAAAAAGTTTGGTGAAGAAGCAATGGCGGGTAGGAAAGACAGTGTGTATAGAAGTCGTGCAGGGTTTAAAATTGGACAAACAAACGGGGGGGGGGGGTGCACGTAACGCCGCAATAATATAAGAATGAATGTTTTTATATATAATGAACGTGAAATACAGGAAGGGACGAACACGGAACACAGACAAATCATTCGAAGCCTTCAATCTTCAGTCAGACACCGAATCATCATAGCAAATTCGGATGTTCAATTCTGATATTTGCTCCAACTCGGCCAGCCCCAAGAAAAAAAACAAACTAAGCTGTAAGCATTAGATTTCTTGGTAGAGACAGGAATGTGAACGCACAAGACGGATGTGAATACAAGAGACGAAAACGAAATTGAAAACAGTAATGAATAAACAAAATATATATAACGGTGGTTGTCATACGACTTTAGACCAAATGAGACAAAAACAACAACAACAACATAGCTGGCGTAGAAATATAATATATATATATATATATATATATATATATATATATATATAAAACATTATTGGTGAATTGAAGAAATGGAGCTGAACGCTGATTGAACAGAAATCGTCTTATTTCATTCTACACGTGTTTCGAAAGGCACAATTACCAAAATCCGATTGAAAATGGGACCATATTGTGTCTTTCTCTTCAGGAAGAAAAAAGGGGAATCCGTTGGAAAACACAAAAACGAAACAGAGGCAGAGCAAAAAACAAATCGAACTGTGCTCCTAAGAGCCCATGGCGAAACTGTTTATCAGTGTATGTTGAGAACCGGTGGCTGAAGAATTCAACACAGTCAGGCATCGGTCAATCATGTGGGTGAAGGTGTATAGATGTTCTTTGTGACCGAGAATAAAGTTCTGACTATTTAAAGAATATTGGATGTTTTATAAGGGCGAGAAAAAATCTACTTAGAGACGTGTGTGTGTGTATACTGTTCTATATATGTGTGTGTTGGCGTAGGGGTAGAAAACATTTTTTGTGTACGTGTGTGCGTTTGATCGTTCGGCTGTCAGTGGCTACTGCCGTGATAACCGTTGGGTGGCAGAAAGAAAAAAATAAAGAAATTATATATATATATTATGTTTTATGTTGTGGTTGTGTGTTCATCTGAGCCTGCCTTGACAAGGAAACCCCCCGCTGTGAAAAAACAAGCCCCGTTTGTCTTACAGGAGTAATTTCCCCCTTCAGTGGTTAATTGTAGATATCTTAAAAGCTATTTCAGAATTTGTTACCAAGGGCTATGGGTGCCGGTTTTATTTATAAACGCTATTTAAAGGCCAGATAAGTGTAACGCCGCCATGGGGGCATCGAAAAGCCGACTGTAAGAGCCCGTTTACCATCCGGCCGCTGGCAAACAAAATATGGAAGAGTTCGGAGACACAAAGGTTGCACTGTCTTCTGCCCCTATCAAATGGGAGGGCCACCGACAAAATTGACCATTCCAGCCTATAGCTTAAGTTCGCATCCTTCAGTCGCCATATTAGCTTCTGAGTCCCGTGGTCTGGCGCTTGTTCACGTCCCGAAAAGTTGCGTAATGGTTGGAGACACGCAAAGACAATCTTGAGGATGATGCCCCTATATAAGTGAAGGCATCTGAGTCCGTGTAAACCTTGCATTGGTAGACGGCGTTTTTGATCTTGGAGTTCGCCGACGTGAATCTTACTCTGCTAGGATTGGTTTCTGAAATTAGAACTGCGTTCCTGTCACTATATTCGTTCCGAGACCTGCAGCCGCTTACTACTCTATTTTCCACTACGTCACTATTAACTATAGGAATACCCCTGATTCTCCACTATCTATCAGAGTGCTGTCATTGCTACTGCCCGTGGTACTGCTATTGCGGGAAATGATGCTGGGGATGCTAAAGGGGCTCTCTACCCTACTCCCATTGTTACCATCACCCACAACACCCCTATTTATACTATACCCCTAGTGGGTACTCCCTGGCTGGAGCTGAGATTATGTGTCACTGTACTGGCTCTCGTAACATTATTACTACTATAATTATTCCTACTGAGCATTAAACCGGAGCGGAAGAGGCTGTGCCTCCGGAAAAAGGTGATAGGGTCTTAGTAAGTAGCCTATTATTATGGGAGGCGATTATCTGGGCGAGGTTTTTAGTGTTGGAGAAAGCTATCCTAACTTTATGTGAGTTACCGTGGAGTAATATTGGAATTTCTGGGGAAGTTGATACCTAGATAAAATTACCAAGGACATTAATAGAACGGACGGAGTCCTGGTCCGTCCGACAAGACCAGGAACACATACAAGATGCCCATTAAGCAGTACCTAGATTTACTCGGTAAAGAGATCAAGAAAAATTATAGAAAACCCAATTGAGTACCCTGAGGAAGGTAAACTTGGAAATTAAGGATATAATATTTAAACACCGAATTCAAATGAGAACTCAGCAGCCCTTAGCCCCAAGCAACCCAGATTTATAGTGAAGGACCATAAACCTAACTTCCACACCAACCCAGCGCTAAGACTCATATGCCCTGCTAGATCTGATATCGGGATAATCAGTAAGTACATTTTAGATAAATATATCCCTAGTTTAGTAAACAAGCTGAAGCTCAGCCTCTGGGCCAACTCCTCGCAGGTAGTGAAGTGGTTCTCTTCCATCCCCAATAAGAACCGTACTAGGTTCATTCAGTTTGATATCGCCAGCTTCTACCCCTCGATTAACCCTAGTGGCTAAATAGGCCCTCTGGCATGCTCACAACAAGGCAGGCTCACCAGAGAAGAGATAGATATCATTTTAGTTGCCAGGAAATCGTTTATTAAGTTTGATAATAAGCTGTGGATCCGTAAGGATACTCCCAATGAATTTGATGTGCCTATGGGTAGTTCGGATAGTGCGCAGATAGCCGATTTGGTCGGAATATATATTCTCTACGAATTGTCCGATCAATTCCCGGAGATCGCGGGCGGCCTGTATCGTGACGATTGTCTGTTTTACCTGCAAAACACCACGAACAGAATAGTGCAGAAAACTAAGAGCAGGTTAGCTAGGTTTTTTAATAGAATGGGCATGAGTATAGTTTTTGATAATGAACTCACCAAGGCTAATTTCCTAGACGTTACACTTTACCTTAATAGCGACTCATACTGCCCTTACCATAAGCCTTCCACTAATTTGAAGTATGTCAGTGTCTTCTCAAATCATGCCAAAACCGTAACAGACAATTTGGTTAAAAACATCTCTCTAAGATTGTCTGGCTTGTCCGCCAGTGCCGATATTTTATGCAGAAAGCGGATTTTTATAACGCCGCACTATCCAAGGCCGGTTATAGGCAGAAGGTAATTTATATTGATCCGGCCCTTCCGATGCCATCATTCGGTCATCAGGATAGGGCCGTATATAATAACATTACATTTTAAGTAAGGACGGGAGCGCGGCGGATACCGGGGTAGTCGCTCCGCATTTAATTTAGCGAACAAGGATAATTATCGGTCCGGGAGGTCTTACACTAACCCAAGACCCGTTATTCATCCGAGAATCACCACCCAAATGCGAGAGCTGGCGTCCCGACCCATCACACTGATAGGAATAAGCATATATGGTTTGTAATCCCCTTTGGTAAGCAGATTAGAACTAACCTCCCCCTCATGTTTAGACAAGCCATCGCCAATAACTTCCCCAGAAATTCCAAATATTACTCCACGGTTAACTCACATAAAGTTAGGATAGCTTTCTCCAACACTAAAAACCTCGCCCAGATAATCGCCTCCCATAATAATAGGCTACTTACTAAGACCCTATCACCTTTTTCCGGAGGCACAGCCTCTTCCGCTCCCGGTTTAATGCTCAGTAGGAATAATTATAGTAGTAATAATGTTACGAGAGCCAGTACAGTGACACATAATCTCAGCTCCAGCCAGGGAGTACCCACTAGGGGTATAGTTATAAATAGGGGTGTTGTGGGTGATGGTAACAATGGGAGTAGGGTAGAGAGCCCCTTTAGCATCCCCAGCATCATTTCCCGCAATAGCAGTACCACGGGCAGTAGCAATGACAGCACTCTGATAGATAGTGGAGAATCAGGGGTTATTCCTATAGTTAATAGTGACGTAGTGGAAAATAGAGTAGTAAGCGGCTGCAGGTCTCGGAACGAATATAGTGACAGGAACGCAGTTCTAATTTCAGAAACCAATCCTAGCAGAGTAAGATTCACGTCGGCGAACTCCAAGATCAAAAACGCCGTCTACCAATGCAAGGTTTACACGGACTCAGATGCCTTCACTTATATAGGGGCATCATCCTCAAGATTGTCTTTGCGTGTCTCCAACCATTACGCAACTTTTCGGGACGTGAACAAGCGCCAGACCACGGGACTCAGTAAGCTAATATGGCGACTGAAGGATGCGAACTTAAGCTATAGGCTGGAATGGTCAATTTTGTCGGTGGCCCTCCCATTTGATAGGGGCAGAAGACAGTGCAACCTTTGTGTCTCCGAACTCTTCCATATTTTGTTTGCCAGCGGCCGGATGGTAAACGGGCTCTTACAGTCGGCTTTTCGATGCCCCCATTGGCGGCGTTACACTTATCTGGCCTTTAAATAGCGTTTATAAATAAAACCGGCACCCATAGCCCTTGGTAACAAATTCTGAAATAGCTTTTAAGATATCTACAATTAACCACTGCAAGGGAAATTACTCCTGTAAGACAAACGGGGCTTGTTTTTTCACAGCGGGGGGTTTCCTTGTCAAGGCAGGCTCAGATGAACACACACACACACAAAAACATAAAACATATATATATATATTTCTTTATTTTTTTTCTTTCTGCCACCCAACGGTTATCACGGCAGTAGCCACTGACAGCCGAACGATCAAACGCACAACGTACACAAAAAATGTTTTCTACCCCTACGCCAACACACACATATATAGAACATATACACACACACACGTCTCTAAGTAGATTTTTTCTCGCCCCTTATAAAACATCCAATATTCTTTAAATAGTCAGAACTTTATTCTCGGTCACAAAGAACATCTATACACCTCACCCACATGATTGACCGATGCCTGACCTGTTGAATTCTTCAGCCACCGGTTCTCAACATACACTGATAAACAGTTTCGCCATGGGCTCTTAGGAGCACAGTTCGATTTGTTTTTTGCTCTGCCTCTGTTTCTGTTTTTGTTTTTTCCAACGGATTTCCTTTTTCTTCCTGAAGAGAAAGACACAATATGGTCCCATTATTCAATCGGATTTTGGTAATTTGTGCCTTTCGAAACACGTGTAGAATGAAATAAAACGATTTCTGTTCAATCAGCGTTCAGCTCCATTTCTTCAATTCACCAATAATGTTTTAATTTCAATTATCCGCACCAACGCACGGTTGCAACGCCAGATGGTTGTACCTCCAACCGTGCTGTTCACTGCTGTGATTTTTGCTACTAAGGTATCGGTTAAACTTTTGATTAATCTACTACAAGATTATTCATCTTTCTATTTCACATAATATATATATATATATATATATGTATATATATATATATATATATATATATAATATATATATATATATATATTAGTCTAACTTACACATCTTGGAAACGATATCAGAAGATTTACGAGTCCAACAGCAGATCGTGAGTTCTTTGTAGTACAAAATAATGATCGTAACTTCATTCCATCATCGGATAACTCCAGCCTTTGTCTTCAGGGGGAAATGTTACATTTGAGTTTAAAGATGGAATGATTTTGAGAAGAAAAAATTATCAGAATGTAGTACGAGGAGAAAATAATTTGGTGTCAGGGTCAATAATGAGATTAGCGATAGTGCCGAGGTGGGAGGAAGTGAGAAGCGTGGTTTGGGTAGTATATGAAAAACGTCCTTTGTATGAATGCTATAGAGATAAATGGTGAGAGAGTGAAAAGGGGATAGCTATTATTTAAGGGAAATGAGTGGACTAGTTCAGTAGCTGAGGAAGGTCAAAAGATGGTCAAAAGTAGATGTTAGTGGGACACAGGAATTGAGTTGGTGGGGGTTTATGGTAAATATATAGATAGGTAGGGAATTGATGGTGTGGCTTTGGAGGAGTAAAGGTATATTGGTTTGTTCTCAAAGGGGTAGGGTAATATTAAATACACTTTCAGACTGTGGAGGGAGAGTAGTTGGAAGTGAGAAATAGTGGATCTTAAGAATTTGGTTGTTTTTAAGAATAAGTTGTAGGCATGAGTTGATTTTAAGAATAAGATGTGGTCATGAGAAAGAAAGCCGTAGAAATTTGGAAGGCGATGAGCGATTGTACAAGTCGTAGATCGCCCGGTTTGCATGGTCTGCCCTATGAATTCTATGTATTTATGCCAAATTTGTTTGCTGACATCTTGATATACGTCAACTATAATTGACAACAGAAAGGGAGAATTCCTTTTGCTTTTGCACAGCCCGTCAGAAAATCATAGTCCCAGAGCATCGTTAATTTTCCATCCTCCAGCATACATTTACTTGGTACATGCTCATACCAATTCTTTCTTACTTCATATCGGTATTTCCGGCATAAGATCCACTGAAGGTACACACACATTTTATCGTGGCGGCGCTTGTATTCTTTTTGTGCAAGACTCTCACATCCACTTACCAGATTGGTCACATTTTCCACACACTTTCTACTGAGCCTGCATTTCTGGATACCAGAAGTTAGTTTTATAAACGTTATACTTCACTGAATTGGTAGCGAGCGCCTGGACTTGTGCATTCATGATAAGGTTTTCGGAGGTACTCTTCAAATCACCTCACTTAAGCCATGCCCACATTGCTGTATTATATTCAACGTCATGTGTATTCCTTGCAAATTGTCAGTGCATTCTCATTTCAAGGTCTTTTTTTCTCTTCTCCTCTGCTCTTTGGTTAAACTCTTCCTTGCCCATGATTACATCTGCATTTGCACCGATATCTTTCGCGACATATTGCAACAGTTCTTCATCACTATTTATCAAATACTCGGTAAGCGTTCTCATTTCACATATCTTATACAATGGTCTATACTAATTAGTCTTTTGCCCCCATTCTTTCTTTGCATATACGTTCTGTTTATGTTTGCTGTATGGTGTAGCGCCTTATGCAGCGTCATCAATATTCTTGTCCTTCTACTCAGTGCTAATATTTCCTTCTTAGTCCATTTGAGGATGGAGACACTATATCTAACCTCCGCAATTGCACAGATATTCATTTCACTAATCAAAATTTTGGAATTCATGTTCAATTTCATAACCACATTAACACTGTTTTGATACTCGTCGCTGAGCTTGTTATTAATTTCTCTGAGTTGAATGTCATCCAGCTCATAACTCCTTAAGTATCAATATCTACTACCGTCGGGTTCGCCCATGGCCTCTCCTGATGCCAACCGCAAAGCTCAGCAGGGTGCTTTATTCCCTCAAATTGATATTACATACTGAGCATGTTTTAAACCGTTAAATTTTCTGTGTAAACTAGACAGTTGTAGATAAATTTCATTTTATACTTATTAGCAACAACTCAATTAAAAATATTCAAATTTTACTTTTCTAGGAACAATGTCACAACTGTGTAGAAAAGGCATGAACATTTATATTATTGTTATGGCGTACGGTATCACTGTTCGCTCTTGGAAGCATGTAAACTAACCGGTCTGGGTATTTTTGTAATACAAGGCAACTGCAGTTTTAGCATTTTGTACAAGTATATATTTTCTTATTTATTATTTGCTTAAGTTTAAATGCACTTACGTTTACTTTAAATATTTAACCGCTGTTCTTTGCAACATTCATCCGCATATCGGCCATTCATATTATTTCAGATTCTTGGTCGATTATTAGAAAAGATTTTTTTTGCTTTCTCTAAGCACTATTAATAAAATATGAAACGAAATACTACATTCGAATTCGGTTCTTAATTCAATTTGTCAGTAACTTATATGCTAACAATTTGCAAGATTCTCAATCTCGCAAATGTAATGCATTTTAATTGCAACACAAGATTAACCTTGATAATATTTCTAAATATTTTGGATGTAAAGTTTCAAACAATTTTAACGTAGTTCTCGGAAACGAAGAAGAACAAGAAGAGTGAACTGCGACATGTCAATGTCAACAATTTTTTGTAATAAAAGTTGAAGTTATGAATACTTTTTCAATTCTCAGAAATACTCACGCATCTAAAATTCATGTGACTACATCAAAAACATACACATTCAGTTTTGTGGCGAAGTTTAATTAGACTGTTGAACGAGGAGAATTTCTTTCAATAAAACAATTTAAATATTTCAATCAGAAATTTCATACCTGTCTTACTTTTATATTTACATTGAATGGGAGAAAATGATGAATAAACATCTAAGATAGCTAAAACAAAAATAAGAGAAAGACACTGGAGGAAAATTGAAATAAAAATGTAAAATTCACGAAGATGAAAAATATTTTTACGTGTATTATTGTAAATATAACAAAGAGAAAATTAATTAAGTTTTGAAACAACTATGACACATTAACTTGTAATTAATTTTCATGGAAGAAATTGCCTCTGCTGACTATATATTAGCCAAAAAAATGTCTGTTACGTTGAGGCAATATTAATGTGTTATTCTTTCATTATTTTCTTTTCTTGTCGCCGTTTTTCTGAAGTTATTACAAGCAATTAGATGAGAATATGAATTCATCTTTCCGTTGTAGAAGTAAGATGACTGATTCTTTGACTAAATTCAAGCATTGCTACATATACAGTTTTATTGTTTTCAATTTTTTCTGGTTTGCAAGTTTTAATGATATTTTCTATATATTTCATTGTTGTCTGCGAAAGTACATGTCTATTGCGACGTAACCAACTCTCATTCATATCAATAATTATATCAGAAGCATTTACTATGATGTCAAGGCAATCCATTTTAATTTAGAATGCATTAATAATTCTTAAATCCAATAATAATGGAAATAATAATGGTAGAGATATTTCGCAGATAGCTAGAAATGAATCAAAATAAAATGTGAAGGTATGGTGATACTGATGATGTGGCTTTGCTGTAATTGATGATAATGATGATGATGATGATGGTGATTGTGACGACGGCAATGGTGTCGGGGATGTTTAGCATTATTATGGTATTACAAAATTCATGAGATTGTTAATGACGTTTCCGAAAGTTGGAAGGAATAAAATATATATAGAAGTATAAGAAACTCAGTAAAATACAGCATTATAATTATATTTATCTTCACCAATTATGTAAATATCTCTAACGTTGTAGAAGTATACTTTATGGAGTATTTAAAGTTCACTTAAATCAGATTTAAACACCGAAATGTAATACAGTTCTATATTTAAGAGATGAGGAATTACGTACCTTATTTACATTTGACGGATATTTGTCTTCATCTTGTTTATTGTTAACACAACGTTTCGGAAGATATACCCTCAGTTCGAGACACAGTTTTCACTCCCAGTGAGTACAAACTTCAGTAAAACAAATCCTTCCACTTAATTCACTCTCTCTCATATTTTTGATCTCTAGATTCCTATGAAACTGGTCATCGTAATGCGCGTGGAGGAGTGATTTAGTTTCTCCTGTTTGAGTCTCAAACATAGGTGCAACTATGTTGTTGGTTTTCTGCTCTACGTTCCTACGACAACATACAATTTTTTACCGTCACTTTTGAGAATGTACACTCTAACACAGATGATATGGATTATCATTCCTCTTCCAATTTCCGTAGATACGCACAACCGTCACGCACACTCGACAGAAAAAAAAAACTACCTGCACTGCTTCATTGAACGGGATCCGCTAAAACATTGTGCAACGGTTAATATACAAAACTTGTTTCCACAGCAGAAATTTCTAGCAATGATGAAATCTTATCACGTCACGAAACAAATATAGTCAACACCTCGCTAGATATTTCGCAGTCATTAAATATTTTAGAATCACTATCTACGAGGACATCACTTTGGGAAATGCTGCATCTCAAAGTTTAGGCGAGCTCTTCAAGAACAAGAATTGCAATCCCTTCCTACAGTTATTGATGTTGTACAAAGCCAAGTGAGACGGCAAATGAGGTATTGCTTACACATCGGGAATAGTGTTTCTACTAAAATCATAGACATTCAGGATTGCGTCACTCACTGAATCGTCTCAAGCTCTGGACTATAGATGTGCTGTTTATTTCTTAGATCATTCTATGGATTACTGCTGCAGTAAACACCTTTTTGGACAAGAAAGTGTTACTGAACTCTATTTTCTACTCAGGAAATCCTGTAGAGCGTCCTTTTTTTCATCTTAGTATATCGGCATCAAATCCCACCAGACTCTGCATTTATCTATATGCCATGAACATAAGCATTTGAATATATTTTCTGATCAAAGGCGGCGAGCTTGCAGAAGCGTTAGCACGCGGGCGAAATGCCTAGCGATATTTCGCCTGCCATTACGTTCTAAGTTCAAATTCCGCCGAGGTCGACTTTGCCTTTCATCCTTTCGGGGTCGATTAAATAAGTACCAGATACGCACTGGTGTCGATACAATCGACTTAATCCGTTTGCCTGTCCTTGTTTGTCCTTGTTTGTCCTTTCTGTGTTTAGCCCCTTGTAGATAGTAAAGAAATAAGTGTTTCATCTTCAGCTACGTTCTGAGTTCAAATTACACCGAGGTCGATTTTGAGAATGACTTGGAAATGTTGTTGCCATCGTGTTATAATGTGATTAATATATTTGAGGTTGTTATTGAAAGATTTCATATATGTGGCCATTGTTGTTATGTGTAGCTAAATAATCTAGTGTTTTACTCTTAGTTTTCTAATTTATGTTGGACACAAAATTTACAACCTATCTGCATTTCTATGGCTTATTTTGTTTCTTATTTGTGTATTCCTTGTTCAATCCAGAATTTTATTTCAAAATGAGTGGATTATTTTGTCTGGGGTTTTCAGTAAGTTTTAATCAGATTGACGGACGATTTTGTGTAATTGGACTTGTATTTTTCATTTGCTGTTCTGAAAGATATACAAGTTCCACGGCTTTATAAGGATTTTCAGTAAAGCCCCTTATTCAAACTGTTAATAGCTTTGTGGTGAATACTTGAAAATTTAATTCAAAATTGCTTTTTGTTTTGCTGTTTTAAAATTTTTGAAATTGATCATACTTTGATGAACGTGCTAGTTTATGTGAAGATAAAAATATACAGAGTATACGAGGAATATTGAGAATGCATTTATTGATTCTGGTTTCTGTGTGTGTGGAGAATATGATGTGTATGAAAGATTTGAAGCTGATGGGAGGAATATTTGACTTGGTGTGGTATATACGGAATATGTATATCCAGTTTCGTAGGATGTGTTAAGGTCATTGACATCATTCTTCTTCTAAGCAAATGCCAAATTGCTTAAGTTCTCAAGCCAATTGCTGTTTAAAATGACTGCTCTCAAATATCTGACAGCATCAGCATCGCAAAATTTATGGAGTTTTATATAACGATTAATGAGTGGCTGTAAAATTAGAAATATATATTCATATAGGATTTTGGAAATCAATTGTACATTTCACAATACTAAATTTTCCTCACAAATGTTTCCTTATAATTTATCCAGTATGCTGGTATTTCAAAAATATAGCTTGGAGCGGAGACCGTTCTCTGTATAGTTACGGACTGCCCTTTGGCAAAGGATAGTGCTCGTTCAGCCATTCCGCCACGGATACGGTGAAATCAGGGAACTGGAGCAAGGCGGATTATGAAAAGGCAGCTGAAGAGCTCAGCAGTGCCATCGCTGCGCCTTATGTTGATAAATTGCGGTGGAATCCTAGATCAACAGTCAGGCTCACCAACCTATATCAAGAGATAACTGCAACGCGTGAATAGAAACGGCGTGGTAGTGGTAGTGTGTGCAATCAGCTAACGAAATATTCATTGAGGCTTAAGCTTGTTAAAGGTTGTATCATCAGCTAATGAAAGACGCCCTAAGACTCAAACTTGAAATAGGGTGGTGATCCTGATCGTTGATCTTGTAGGATCCCTCCTCCCGTCATCAATGTAAGGAGCATCGTTGGATCTGTTGACCTGTACCATTGCCTCTTCATAACCTGTCATGCTGTAGTCCAATGACTGGGTGGCGTCAGAGCAACACGTGTGCATGCATCGCTACCAAAATCCACACACCCAAAAGTAAAAATAATTATGCTTTTAATTACTAACATAAAGTCGATATTTAGAGGCAATTTCTATAGTTATATTGATCTACAGCTTTACTACGTTTATTATTCTCAAAATTTTGTGTTCGTTATTATTTCACCTTTTTCATTTTTGACGTGCATATATGATATGGAAAGTAACTCTAATAATTTAGCTTGTTCTATTATTTATCTATATATGGTACGATTTACATGTATTAGTATTTAAGTACACTTTGTTATCTGTAGCAGTTGTTTTTTCATCCATGCCTTCATTATTAATACAAATCCCATGAGTCGCTGGATTTCTCCCGAAATCAGCATCTTATAATATTTATGCTTGTCATTCCGTTATTCAGCCAGTCGGTAACGCTTTCACATGATTAGAGAAAAAGAGGAAGAAAGTAAAGATGGGGAGAGATAAAGCAGAGAAAGAGAAAAAGGAAAGATATGTGTCCATGATGTGAGGTAGGAAGAACGTAATACTTATTATGTGGTTAAAAAAGTTAGTTGAAGTTAGTGGTGATATAGAGGAAGACAGTTAAAAATAGACGTTTAACAGAAGAGCAATGTTTTGAAGCTGAGGCTAAAGAAAGGCAGAGACAGAGAGAGGGAGAGAGAGGAGAAGAAGAGAGAAGTGGGGGAGAAAGAGAGATGATAATGATGGTGGTGGAGGAGGTGATAATGGAGGAAGATATGGTGGTGATTGGATAATGAAATGTTTATTTTTTAAAAATTGAGCTACTTTCATTTTATAAAACCTATCATTTAACGCATGAAATATTTCGTGAAGTATTCGTGAAATATTCCCGCTTTTTTACGTGGCAGATATATGCAATTTAATGAAAGGTTGTATCATATGTACGGGATTGTTTTTTTTTTCGGTTATTGGGAAAATAAGTGTGAATAGTTATTTTACGTGTACTGTGTATCAAATATATAAAATTGTGTATAAATATATAGTGTATATATAAAATGCATTAAGCAATCATCGTATTCCAATTTCTTTCACTATTCAGTAAGCAGTTGATAAGCGACTAGCATTCCATACAGACACAACACAGGCTTAGCTTTCAGGCTTTATGGGTACATTTTTCAGAAATAACCGAATACCTTTACCTCTAGTCATTAATGTCAGTAAGGCTGCGAGGTGGTAGATCGGTTACCGTTCCGGATGAAATCCTTAGAGGCATTTCTTTCGGCTTTACTTCCTAAGTACAAATGCCACCAGAGTCGCCTCTCCTTTTGATCCTTTGAGAGTCCATAAAATATGGAGCATTGGAGATAATGAAATTCCAGGCCTTCTGCCTATAGGCGGCAGAAATATTACCATCAGTATAAAAATCCATGTATAAATAGAAGTTTTAACGAACTAGTATCAAGTGTGCCCTCTTCCAACAGGTATAGTCTTATTGCCATTTTTTCTTGTAGTTGTCGTTGTTAATGATGTTGTTGTTGCTGTTGTTATTATTGTTGCTGTCCTTCTCTTCCTCCTTCTTGTTCTTGTTCTTCCAATCCGCCTAGTGCCCCTCTCCCTTGTCCTCGTCACTACCGTCGTCGTCATAATCTTCCTCCTCCTTCTCCTCCAACCTGATCCGTATTCCTGCCCTCCTTCTCACCCCACGTCGTCGTTGTCCACTTGTTCTTCCTCCGTCTCCTCCACCACCGCTCCTTCCTTTCTTCGCTTCCCATCTCCCGCTCCTTCTACTTCTTCAGCACACTGGACAAGGTCTTTATCAATACATTTTTAAGCTCTTTACACTATAGGTTCATATTTTACTAAGATCGAATTTGCCTTAGGTTCTACGGGCGTTGCTAAAGTAAAGGACTAGTCTTACTAGTCCAGCTCAATCACCTCTCAACCTACCATTACGCTTAGCTCATGCAACATTTTGTGTTATATATTACTGTATGTTTGGTGCTCTTCTCCTTGATTAGACGTCGTAAGTCGAAACAACGCAAATTCATTTGTGTAGCATTAAAGGTATTCTCATGCCATAGAGTCCTGGATACATTTCCCTTCCGTCTGCGTGGAAGGTATCGTTTCCAACTACCTCAGTCTCATTAGATTATTTTACCGTTATTTGAATGATTAATATTATATTCATATTGTATTCTGTTTACGTTTTTCTCTCTATATAAAATTAATGTGTTATATGCTATTCTTCATTTATCAACGCTAATTCTATCATTCTCATAACAGGCAGCATAACCCTCTTCATCTGTGTCACCTTCGCCATTACCACCAGTATAAACATCTTTCCATGACATTTGTTTATTTCAGTTTGCTAATTTATGTTTGCTTTTGTGTTTGTTTCTTATTTGCCACTAATTTCATCATGTCAGTTTTTAATAATTTGTCGAAATACTACAAAACAATTTGAAATTATGGACATCTTCGTGAGAAAAATGACAAGTTGGCATTAGCTTCTTTCTTAATCAAATGGATATTCGAAATTGCTTAAAAGCGTGTCACGGTTGTTTTTAATATTTATATATTAATTTAAAGAACGAATGTGTCACTTGTATGATTAAAACATTTCTCAATTAATTAAGGTTCATAATCAATATTGCTTTGTTTTGCAGAATCAATTTCAAGAAGGGGAATATGAATTGTAACTTGGCATAATGGTAAGTTCCCAAGGAATGGTAGGTGCGATATAAAACACGTATTTATTTCTCTAAGTATAAGAATAACACACTTTTTTTGACCTTGCAATATCTTTTTATTCTTTTATTTGTTTCAGTAATGTGACTGCGGCTATGCCAGAGCAACGCGTTTTGTCGAGAAAATCGACCCCGTGAATTATTCTTTGTAAGCCGAGTAATCATTCTATTGGTATATTTTGCTAAATGCTAAATTATGGGGCGAGAAACAAACCAGCATCCGTTGTCAACCAATGTTGGGGATATAAACAGACACAGAAATATATACACTCCTATATATACATATGAATATATATATATATATATATATATATATATATAATATATATATATATATATATATATAATATATATATATATATATATATATATATATATATATATATATATATATATAGATAAGAAAGTTTGTTTGGTAAAGCACGTGGTGAATATATAAGAAAATAGTAAAGTGTGAAAAAACGACAGAAGGCTTAAATGTTAAAAAATATATATATTGAACAGCATAAACCCAACATTTTTTAGCCAGGGACCAGGGACACCAGGACACAGGCTGGAACCTAGTAATAAGGAAAAACCGAAGATAATCAATCTTTCAACCAAACCTCTTTCTAACATAAAAATTGACATCCTCGCAAAAGGGCTCAAATTTACACCAACTCCACGCAGAGCAAACCTAAATGAACTCAAGGATAATATAACAGAATTTTGCAGAAAATTAAGACTAGCAGAAGCATCAAACAGTTTCAATACTGAAGATGAATCACTTGTCAAGAACAAAAGTGAACACATCCCACACAGAGGAACAAATAAAGATCTTGACGAATTCTGTAACCACATTGAGAACTTCCCCTACCATACTATACATAAACAGAAAGCTAACCCAAATTTTAACAATACACAATGGAAAGAACTGATAGAATAGAACTCCAAAATGAGAAGATATAACCATTAAGGAAGCGGACAAGGGAAATGCAGTTGTAATAATGGATACATCATACTACAGAAATCTTGTAATTCCTTGCTTGATGAAGACCTACATTATGAAAAAATTACCAACTACACCCCACAAAAAATAATGAAAACTCTATCTTCACTAATTAAAACCCATGAAAAGGAACTGACAACCAAAGAGATTGATTTCCTAACAAACTTTAAATGCAAACCTAGCCTTTTCTATGGTCTGCCAAAAATTCATAAAAGTCAAATTATAAATGAAACCATTAAAAAATCACCAAAGACATACATACACACACCTAATCCGGGGGACCTAAAACTACGACCCATTGTAGCTGGCCCAACCTGTGAAACACACAGACTAAGTCTACTTATGGACATCCTCTTGAAACCCTTCCTTAAACATATCGATAGCCATATCAGAGATGACTTAGATATGTTAAACCACCTTCCAAAAAAAACCAAGGAAGAAACAATCCTGGTTCATTTGATTGTATTTGATGTAGTCAACTTGTATACCAGTATACCTCATAATTATGGACTGGAGGCAATACAATTCTGGTTAGACCAATTTCCGGAAGAAATACCAAAAAGGATCAGTAAAGAATTCATTACTAAATCAATTGAATTCATCCTACACAATAACCACTTCATGTTTGACAATACATTTTACCGTCAAAAATCCGGAATTGCTATGGGTACAAGGGCAGCACCAGTCATTGCGAACTTAACAATGGGATACATGGAAATAATCATTTACCAGAATCTCTATCAATCTTTGGAAACTCCCTCTCTCAATACATAAAAGAGAATTGGAAACGATTCCTAGACGATTGTTTCATTCTCTGGAATGAAAACATAGATAAACTCCTAAAATTTAAAAACTATTGAACAGCATAAACCCAAATATACAGTTCACAATGGAATACAACCAAAAGGAGCTCCCGTTCTTGGATATACTAATTAAAAAAATTAACCTTAAAATAGAAACAGACATTTTTTACAAAGCCACAGACGCCAAACAATACCTTTTTTTAATTCATGCCACCCAAGACACACTAAAACAAACATCCCCTTCAACCTTGCAAGAAGGATATGCACAATAGTGTCAGAACAAAATACCAGGAACTTTAGACTGCAAGAACTCAAAAACACCCTAATTGACAGACATTACCCAGCTCAACTCATAGAGGATGGGATCAGACGTGCAACAGAAATCAACATAGAAACTTTAAGAAAAGTTCAACACAACAACACACCTTCCCCGAAAATACTACCTTACATATCTACATACAACCCCAGAAACAAAGAAGCCTTCACCATCATCACCCAGAATTTACCAATACTTCATAAAAACCCAAAATTAAAGGAAATTCTAAACATACACCAATCATTAAAAGCTACAAACAGCCTAAATCACTTAAAAAGATTCTCACAAAGGCAAAATTGTCTTCTAAAATTACGGATGCAAAAGTAAAAAAATGTGGTAGATCGAACTGTGCAACATGTCCTAACCTATTGGAAGGATCAGAATTCCTCTTTAAAGAGGGACAGAAATTTAAGATCAAATCTAACTTTACTTGTGCCTCTGAAAACATAATTTATGTTATTAAATGCTCGGGCTGCCACCAAGACTACGTGGGTTCCACGGGACTATCACTCAGGCGCAGATGCACACTGCATCGACAACAGATTGCATTCCCAGAATATAGAATGATACCTTTTAGTGAGCAGATTGAGAAATGCGCAAAGCAACTACTGCCACAATTTTTAATCTTCCCATTTTACCAATGTGCTTTCGGATCATCAACACAAATGAGACTGAACAAGGAAACATTCTTCATTGAAAAGTACAAACCCAGACTCAACCATCCGAACATACTGACACAGAGAAATTAACAAGGAAATCGAAAAAAAATTTTTAAGCGATTATCTCCCCTACACCGGAAAAAATCACTCACTACCTCCCCTTATTTAGAAATCTCCTGGAAATAAAAACAACGATAATTCCATGCAATATAAACATAACGTCACAAGAAATTTGAAAAGCTACACGCGAAACCGGTAATTTCTTTAAAAATTTTAAAATTATGTCATTTTAAGGAAAGGAAAAAAATTTTTCCAATATTCTCAGACATTTTGACACAAATATATATATTTTTAACATTTAAGCCTTCTGTCGTTTTTTCACACTTTACTATTTTCTTATATAATATATATATATATAAAATGATAGAAGCCGTCGTTATATATATATATATATATATATATATATATATATATATTGTGAAATAGAAAGATGAATATTCTTGTTGCAGATTAGTCAAAAGTTTAACCGGTACCTTGGTAGCAAAAATCACAGCAGAAGACAGCACGGTTGGAGGTACAACCATATGGTGTTGCAACCGTGCGTTGGTCCGGATAATTGAATTTTAATATTATACTTGTAGAATGCAATAAAACGATTTCTGTTCAATCTTCGTTCAACTCCATTTCTTCAATTAACTAATAATATTATATATATATATATATATATATATATATATATATATATATATATATATATATATATATATATATATATACGACGGGCTTCTTTCTCTTTCCATATAGCAAATACACTCCCTTTCGTCGGCCTGCGGCTATAGGAGAATGCACATGTCCAAGGTGCCACATAAGCCTAGTAATTATTCGCTTATCAATCGACAACGCTTATTTTGCACGTGTATATTCATGCGAATATACATGTGTATATATATATATATATATATTATATATATATATATATATACAAACTAATGAATACAGTTGAGTTTGTGCATGTGTGCGTATGCGCATTTTAATGCCTGCATGTGCCTGCATGTGCCTGCATGTTCATCCAAGCCTATATGCGTCAATGTGCAGACGTGCGCGTCCACGCACATGTACAAATGCACAAACTCGCATCAGTACACATATGCACGCAAATTTATATGAGCACGTCTACACACCCATATATAGAACTAGTACCTGGACATGCCACCCCTTCCTACTTCACCCCAATAACCTAAACGATTTCCTATCCACCGCATGGTCGTTTTCCTCTCCTGCACGTGATCAATTTCATGTTCACCATTCGGTATTTTCCAACTAATTGTTACCCATTAACCTACATCTAACCACGACACCGCGTTACCTTCCTCGATCAATTGCAGCCCACGTTAAGCTAATAACAATCAACTTCATTCAAATTGAAAACAGTTGATGACTAGTACCAACGACTTTGAATCAATTTGTTTTGGTTTATATATGAATATATATATATATATATATATATATAATATATATATATATATATATATATATATATATATATTACTTGATTTACTGATATTAAACAGTTGGTATGCATCACTCACTGTTGTACGCTCAGTTTTTTCATAACTTTAGTTGGTTGTGCTAAGAGTTTAGAAGTATTATCTGAATCCGACGATGCTTGTAAACCAGTAACAAACGTAGGACTTAAACGGAATATGATTCAATCAATTCAAATTGAAGTGTTCGTATTTGCGATTTACTTCACCGGCATAGCTGACAAAATCCTCCTTATTGGACTTGGTTATTCTAAAACAATTGCATCCAATGTGAAACTAAATTGAGTCTGCAGTAAAAATCTTTTTAAGGTATTTCAACTGTCCCATTGAAATTGATGTATCGAGAATTCTTCTGTAGAATACATTTGATATATTTCATGCGTTCATTAGATTCGAGCTTAGTTAATAGTAATCTGACCTTCGCATGCACGTCACGATTCAAAAATTTTACTCGAAAATCATCTTTGAAAGGTGCGAACCATGAATCAAATGTGATATCAGCAAATGTATCAAATGTAATGTCTGTAATGGAATTTGAAAGTGCTGGATATTTGTCACCAATTCAGTTGATAGATTATTTTGAGTTAGTAATTCAAAAGACTTAAACTGTGCTGCCTGAAATTGTTTCTGTCGACGTTCGAGAAGCGTTTTTATTTGCTGAAAAGAAGTAGCCATTTTACCGCATCCGCGTAGCATTTTTTGTAACTGTAACGTGAATTGTTATTTGAGTCTTGAGGACTAGACTAATAAAATATAACTCACTAAATTCCAAGAAAGTGGAACAGAACGCGTAACCTGTTTTACTTCCCCCACCATCACTACCAAAAAAAATGATATCATAACAGGCAAATAACAAAATTGCACCGGCAAAACTCAGATATGGAGCAGAGACTGACTTCCAGTATTGCGACAAATTGAACTCTGCATCCACGTGCTTACTCCTAACAATAAATTCTTCAGATATATTACCTTTCGCCCGTAAACAAAATTAGGGTATTGTAATCACTGGTCGTTGTCTGTTTGTCTGTTTTTGCCAACCACTGGATTTTCACCAAATTTAGGAGAAA
Source organism: Octopus sinensis (assembly GCF_006345805.1). Classification (NCBI taxonomy): domain Eukaryota; kingdom Metazoa; phylum Mollusca; class Cephalopoda; order Octopoda; family Octopodidae; genus Octopus; species Octopus sinensis. The sequence continues at coordinate 4,761,368 of NC_042997.1, read as the reverse complement.
TACTCATTGGGTGAGTGCCTCAAAATGATGAATATTCGGTTTGATTATCTACAAACAACGTACATAGATACATTGTTATGCAACTCTGTGTATGAGTGTGTATGTGCGTGCGTGCGTGTGTGTGTGTATTTGTATTTGTGTATGTGTGTATGTGTGTGTGTGTGTGTGTGAGTAGGTTTAGTAATGGATCCGAGGGTTTCGTTTGTTTGTGAGTTGATTTGATCTCACCAGAGTATGAATACCTATACTGTTGAAGTACTTCACAAAACCTATGCGATATTTTCTATATGTATTTGATTTTCTTGACATTTTTCTTATGAATCACCCCTCGATTTCGTGTGTATAGATCATGTTGTACCTATGCGCGTAGACATGTGTGGTTCCATTCATACATATAGAAATACATATATGTGACAGTGTGTGTGTATGTCAGTGTATGTGTATGTGTGTATGTGTGTGTTTGTGTGTGTACAGGGATGGATTCGAATGTTTCATTGATTTACGAGTTGACTTCGTAATTTCACGGTGTATAAATACCTATAACAGTGATACTTAAAAACAAAAAGAAACGAATTCCGTTCAATTAAAAAGCATGGTAAGAAACGCATTGTAACCCTCACTATAATTTCCGAAAATATTTAATTGCCCGCAAGTTATGCATCGCCCCTACGATGTCTTTTATTTCTCATTCACACTTTAATCAGCCAGTCTCCGAAGCTCGTCGTTAATGAACATGCCCGCTTAGTCTTTTAGGTGAGGAAATTCTTTCACTTGGCACCGTTGGATGCTCTGCAACATGCGGGAATGCGTAACCCATGTCCTGGAACTCAAAATTAATCACGTTCCGTATGCATAGGCCACAGAGCAATTTGCTATTTAGCCCATAACTAGGGCCCTTAACAGCTCCAGTTATTGAGATAGTTTTAATCATTATCAGAAGAAATGAGTGCATTAAGTTTAAGTGCCTCTCATAGATTCTTTCTGTCTGAAGACATTTCTGATTGTTAATTCACCTTACTTCGTTTTAACTATCGATTCATAAAATAATCGTTTCCCTAAGTACAGAAGATAAATGAATGAAAAAATTCAGAATATAGAAGAGTAATGAATGAAAAATTTTTAAACGCACTAGAAATATTTAAAGATATGCATCAAAATGTGTAAAGCGAATGGATGACTTAAAAAATGTAAGCACAGATATCTTTAAAATATCAAATTTTAAGGTGTACAAAGCTATAAGCCGCTGCTTATACTCTCCTTTCTCTCTTTTAATTGTTTCAGTTATTTGAATGCGCGGCCATGCTGGAGCACCGCCTTTAGTCGAGCAATCGACACCAGGATCTATTCTTTAAAAGCCTAGTATTATTCTATCGGTTTCCTTTGCCGAACCGCTAGGTTACGGGGACGTAAACACACCAGCATAGGTGTCAAGCGATATTGGGGGGACAAACACAGACACACACACACACATACATATATATATATATTATATATATATATATATATATATATATATATATATATATATATGTAATTGGCAGGGCTTGACTGCTAGGAACTCGGCCGTATGCTAGAAACAGATCATCAACGATCAAACTACAAAGGAATTCTCTAGAGGAAAAATTCAGCGAACACCAGAACCAAATTTGGCGGGGAGGACAGATGAAAATTTATATTTTCATCTGTCCTGCCCGCCAAATTTAGTTCTGGTGTTCGCTGAATTTTTCCTCTAGAGAATTCCTTTGTAGTTTGATCGTTGATGATCAATTTCTAGCATACGGCCGACTTCCTAGCAGTCAAGCCCTGCCAATATACACATATATTAGAATTTTCTCTGACTTCTCAGATTTTTTGTATGCTAGACTACTGGTTTTAAATTGATATTAAAAGTAATATTAATTTATCTCCCTCATTATTTAAATATATATATATTATATATATATATATTATATATATATATATATATATATATATATATACGACGTACTTCTTTCAGTTTCCGTCTACCAAATCCACTCACAAGGGTTTGGTTTCCCCGGGGCTATAGTAGAAGACACATCAGTCACGCAGTGGGACTGAACCCGGGACCAGGTGGTTGGTAAGCAAACTACTTACCATAGAGCCACTCTCGCGCCTATTATAAAAAAAATTTGCAAGAACCCCTCGAAATAAATCGAAATATAAGACATAGAAATTGATAGACATTACTAAACAAATGCCTGGAGAGATTGCTCAGAGAGATGTAATTCATGACAGTGGCGGAAACGCAAAGAGATGACCGTGAAGAAAGAAATACTTGTTTACTGGAGAAGGAAATAGTCTCATTCATATTGTTCTTATGCTGTCTTTGTAATGAGAAGAAATGACAGAGCTATTCAAATGAGATTTTTTTTATAATCTCTGCCGTGTTCTAATTTATTTGTATAATTATGAGTCTGGTTTGAGACGTATTGGTCAAAATTATGTTAAAAATTATTGAATGGTAAAAGAATTATAAGTAAATTTTATTTCAATTATTAGCTCGGGTCAAAGCAACATTTTAAAACCAATTGATTGTGCTCATCATACAAATTATAGTATTCTGACGTAATCTGTAATTTACGCTTATTCGAATCTAGCTTTTAATAAAAGTTGCTTTGCAAGTAGAGTCTACAAAAATTATTGGCATTCATTCAGCGAAAATAAGCGTATGCTGCTTACATAATATATTTACGTGAGACCACGTATATTTATGTACACATGCAAAGTACATATATATATATTCTCTTCTGTGTGTATTCTACTGATGAGGAAGAGCATTACTAAATGCAAATTCAGAAATCCGGGACCTAGAATTATCCATTAATTTTTTACTAGTTTCATCTTTTCTCTTTGATTTCTTTCCGTATTGATATATGGATAATGAAGGTGGTTTTAGAGTCAGATCATGGTGGTATGTCGTAGATACCCAAATTTATAATAATAATAATAATAATAATATATAAATATATATATATATATATATATATATGTATATATCTATATATCTATATATATACGTATATATATATATATATATATATATATATATATATATATATATATATATATATATATATATATATATATGAAAGAAGGTTTGAAAATGCAATTTAAAAGATGTTTATTTACTTAACCGGGTTCACTCTTTGGTAAAAGATTGTCAAAAGTAACATTGAATATTATGGACTCAAAAAAGTTTTTTACATAATTGTCACATTACATGTATAAATATAGTGTTTGGTAACAGATATATGTTAAGGGCGAGCCATAAACAGAACAAAACTGGGTACACATTTTTTTCTCTCAATTCAACATTTCTGCTGAAGCGAACAGGTCAGTAAAAACAAACTCTCGCCTTCAATTCAAAATATTCTGAGATGTATAAACTACCCATTTTAATTTTTTCTGTCAATATTACAAATTTTCTCACCATACTATTGCACTTCCTTATTCTTTACCATGTCCTTTCTACCAAATACTGTATATATATACATGTAATGTGACAATTTGCGACAACCAATAATTAACGCAACCAAATTTCCAATTATATATTTGTTTTATTCTTTTCTGCCAATGTTTTCCAAATATTCTCATCACACTATCGAACTTCTTCATGCCCTTAACATATCTCTGTTACCAAACACTATATTTATACATGTAATGTGACAATTATGTAAAAAAAACTTTTTTGAATTCATAATATTCAATGTGGCAATTATGTAAAAACTTTTTTGAATCCATAATATTCAATGTTACTTTTGACAATCTTTTACCAAAGAGTGAAACCGGTTAAGTAAATAAACATCTTTTAAATTGCATTTTCAAACCTTCTTTCGTACATACATGCGTGTGTGTGTGTGAAGTTTTAAATGCGTTACTGCACATATAGTCGTAATATCAAATATATATTCTGGAGCCTCGTTTACACTGGGAATTTTCAAACGAACACTTATATATCACTTGCATTGTTTATGTATTTAAAATTTGGGGCTAAGACCAGCAGTTTTGAGGAAGTGAAATCGGTTACATCCACACCAGTGTTCCACTACTACTCAATTTATCGATCATGAAAATATGAAAGGGAAATATGAATTCAGAATTTGAAGAGGGAGAAAAGAGCGCTAAAATGTTTGCCCGGCGTGCTATCGTTTTTGTCAAGACGCTGATTTAAAACTGGATTCATTACTTAAAACATATGCTTATATGTCTTTTTACTTTGCTTTTAAAGGTGTCTTCTAATCTAATCTATAAGACCTGTATTCAATATTTGCATGAATTCATATCGCATTCAAATGTTTGTACATTACATTATACATTTTGGGGAGAAAAAAATTAATTGATAATCCCAGTTGAGGTAATTTTAAAAACATTTTAATGCATTTACTTCACACTAGTGGGTTTATATTCTGTAACAGAGAAGAATTACGTGCTATTTTCTCTTAGTGATTTTTAAGTGATTTCTTACATTGCCTATAGTTTCTATGATGTACTAGGCTATTATGCTAGTATTCGCATGTTACATTGTGATATGTTTAATTGGATGCGGAGGAAACAATAAAGGAGAAAAGGGGATAGAGATATAGAAGCGTATTTACTGGAGGAGAATGCAGTTGCGATAGAAGATAGTAGGCAGAGAATGCAATTATATTCAATGATTAAATGCGTAGTTTTAGGAAGATGAGCAGACAGAAAATGGGAGTGGGAGAGTAACAGAGGGGGAGATAGTGTTCAAGAGAATAAGAGAGGGGGAGACAGAGTGAGAAAGTAAGAGAGGAAGGGAGAGGGAAAATATTTTACTGGAGGTAATACGATGGCTGTGAAGTTTAAGGAAATAGAATGCTACGGAAATTAAAACTATCGATAACTACTTTTTAATCGCCACTAACTTAACCAGGATGATTTACCGCAATTAATAATTGTAATCTACTGAATCGAACTTTTTTTTATAATATACATGATTATTATTATTCTCCCGACTTGGTATGTAATTTTCTAATTCTGGAAAGGAGGCCTATGATATACCATATTAGAAATGATTAATCCTTATTTACAAACATGTTACCAGTTCAAATATGCTCCAGGAACAGTTGAAACTCTGAGGAGGCCATTCACTGTATTTCATCAGGGAATTAATTTCTGAATGCAGAAAAATACATGTAAATATTTGAACGGGCAACAAGTTTGTATTTATACACATCACTCCTTAGCATTGTCAATAAGTATTCTATTTACGGTGGGTCACTGAATAGCAGAACCGTCATTTCAATGATGACGGGAATATCATAAGAGTGACCTATCTTTCGTGTCAGTGCGAATCGTCTGCCTTTCAGGTGTCTTGCTGAAAATGAGATAAACACTCTGAAATACATGCATTCTACATTCTAGTTAATGGACCTAAGAAATACTTTGTGTATTTACATCTATTAATCTACAGGGAGAAATTTTCTCCATGACAAATTACAGTGAATGGTTTGCTTACGGGTCCGAATATATCTGAAGCATATTTGTAATGGTAACAAGTTTGTATTAATACATACACATCACTGATTATCACTGTTATCCTGTATTATAAGTTATGTAATATTATAGCTTACACAATATATTGTTAGGTGAATATAAGCTCTTATCTTCATGATTATTGGATTTCGGCTAGTAGCTGAGGCACAGCCTTTAAACATAGGGCCTAACTTAGCGACAACAGTACATATTTTGAAAATTACATTATTTTAGCAATTTGCATTTAATGAAGAGCTAAGTTTCAGAAACATAAGAATACTGACATGCTTAAACGCCATAATAGAAATACTACGTCACACCTATGTATTATTAACTTTAAAAGAGTTTCTATCTAGCAAACGTCTCTCAAATAATTGTAATACTTTTAGAAATATTGCATTTCTCCAGCTCTCAAAGACAGTTATACAGTAGCAGCATGTTAAAGTGATGGTGTGTTGCCAACTTAAAGAGGTAGTCCCAGGAAAGGAAAGAATGCTGCTGCTATTTAGCCCCAAGAAACACCGTTTCAGGTTGGGTACGTGTAAAAGAATTCTGTGTCCTTAAGTTTTCAAACAGGACAGATATGTACCCCCAGCAAACATAGCCAGCATCCAGAGACTAGTTCCAGGGTAGTTGCCCTTTATCAGTCTGGAGTAGCTTGGCCTTGCTACCATATTTCTTTATTAAGAGCATACAGCTCTTACAGAGAAAGGACGAACAAAGAGAGACAACACAATACAATGGGGTACATAACGCAAAAATCGAATGGATATGAATATAGCGATAAAATGAAAACCATGAAATGTCTTACTTCAGCCACATACGCAAGTAGCGTCATTTATCTCTTTATGTAATTCATGTTCGTGTACAGTTTATTGCACTTCTTTTTTTTTTAAACACGTTTCAATTTTGCAAATTTTACTTTTATATTCATCGACAAAGTATTGCACGAGGACTTCGAATTACACCGCTGGTGGCAACTAGTCACATCGAAACCACTGCTGTGTCAATTCAATCTGCTCACCGAACAATTCTTTCAATATACACACCCTGAAGTTGTTGTTGACAAAGAACAGCAGTAATTTGATTCCGCTGAATACACGTCACTGATTGGTTGAAATTACTGAAATACGAGAAATTTTAACACGAAATAACTTCGTAAGCATAAACTTTTCTCAAAAACGCTAAGAGTAAAATATATTTTATATGAAACATTCTAACAATATAGGAAGTTTGAAAGTGTTTAGTTACAAAAATTATTTTCTAAATCTACCGGTCAAAACGTAAATAATCTTTTGCCGTCCTCCGGTAACAGATCTCATCCACAATTTTATGCAGATCCGGGACGCTGATTTGGACAGTCACCTCAAGGTCGTATCCAAACTAGTTCACCTCCGTTGTCCTCGTGACATTGAAGAAATTGGTTTCCTCCTCGGTGTTGAAGAGTATGGCCACCACAAGCCATGTTTCATCTATTTCTGAGGTACTCTGCATATCCTAATTCTGGCCGCTCTTTTCCCACAATAGGTCGGCAGCAGTGCCCTCTCATCCGACCTTAATGGCACAGTGGAGTACATTAGTGCGTCTTGTTCGGTCGCAAACTGTATCTCCACAGTGCCGTATTTCTTGCCTCTGGTGTAGTACGTGGTAAGGTGCATCATCTCTTTCACGCACTCCTCAATTTTTTCAATACTTGCTAATTGGATATTTGTCTGCTGTTCGACAGTATTCTATAAACAACTTTTTTTTGGAGGGGTCAGTCTCATGGTGCCTCCTTCTTTAGCAATTATCTTATTCGGTTTTTTAAGTCTTCTTTTCTCAAACTTGACTTCGTTGACTTGTAGAGCATGGTCATTTGCTCCCCTTCCTGCTGCTGTAGCATAGCTCACGTCTAATTGAGTGTCCATAGCGTCGTAGGTTAACATAATTTCCAGAAATTCTCTTCATAAATTCACAATTCAATAAATAATTTGCACAAATCTTCAAACCCCGATAGAACGAAAATTACTATTTTCTACTGGAAAGCAATTCAAATCCCTAAAAAATCTTCAATATAAATATAACAAAATTCACAATAATAGAACAGGAAACGAACTTACATACCGCAGGTAATAACTGAGAACACCTCCGTATCGTAGACGAAAAAGGCGTGCCTTGTTCCTTAAAAGCATATAGCTCTTACAAAGAAGGGACGAACAAAGACAGACGGCAAAATTCCGTGTCTTCCACTATGTTCATTTCCCTCACGTCCCGTTATCTTAGCTCTTATGACATTTCTCATCTTCGTAACCCTCTTTTAAATCACTATACTCTCCTTAAATTCCACCAACCTTCTCAAATGTCCTCTTTTCGCTTCGTCTTTCCTTCTCTTCTCTGTCCCGATGTTCCTGGTACTTGTGTGTCCACCTCACTGCCGCTCCTCGTTGTTTCTTCCTTTCCTTTCTGAACAGTTTATTTTTCATTTGTTCCCTCTTCTGCAATTTTCTGTTTTGCTACCTCTGCACATTCTATCTGTATCTCCTCCAAATTGCCTTTTCTCTTTTTTCTTTGAACTTTTTGGAGGAGATGATGCAAAATCTTTATTCTTTTAGAAACTTGTTATTTGTTTACATACAATTTCTTTATAACTAATACTCAGTCCAATATTAAGTTTACATTTGATGACTTCCCTTTGCTTTTACAATAATGAATACTAACAGATGGCATTTTACAACAATTTGCTACTTAAACGAATTATCTCATTCCATCTAGTAGTGATAAATACGATAATTCTATTGGAGATATATTGGGTTTATTACACATCTGTTACTTCTTTTATTGATTTCATTCACTCCTCAGGCATATATGTAGTATGGTGTATAAATTCCTATCTACGCCTACCGTAATAATTTTAATTCATGTTCCTCTCCTCATTGCTTCATTGAAATTTTTCTAACTCCTGTCTATAATGAATCCGAATACTTCCTGAAATAGTGTTTACCACTTACAATATTCAATTTCAGATTTTTAAAATACAAATATTGGTTAATTGAACTTTCATCGATGTTGATGCTGGTTAGTTGTTTTAGAATCACACAAACGTGGATAAAATTAGTCTGAGATTATGCGTTTTCTAAACAAAAACGATAACTTTTTAATACTGTTTTGTTCAGCGTGTTGATGGAATTGTTTGGGTTCCGTTCAAAATTTGTTGCTTTCACAGTATATGGCCGAACCTGTTTTACACATAACTGGTATATCAGGTATCCATCAGTGGTCAAAATGTAAAATACACCCTGGAAATCAATAACGTCAAAGCATCTAATTTCGTTGTGAAGATACCGTCTTTCAGAGACACCTATAGACACCCACATAGAGACGCAAACGCACACAAATGCACCCCCCACACACACACATATTTACGCCCAAACACATACACATATATTCGTTAGATCATATTGACGAATTGTTTTTGAGTACCCGCTTTTATAAATGTATGAGATTCTATCATAGGGTGTATGAGTTCAACTCTTCTACAATTGCTATTATACCGTGAGGGAAAGGGGAATGAAAATAATTCTATTTAATTAAAAATTTGATGAAGTATAATTAATTCTAATCAATTGATGAGGATGAAGAACTATCAGAATATTGATTCAGTTAAGTGTAGTTCAGAAAAGTTAACGCATTTAGAAATCCACGAGTATGAGCAGTGCAAATACCTATTTATTTTTCATATTCTACAAGCATTTATTCCATAATTTCAGTTAATCAAATTGTCAATGACATCAAATTCTTCCACATAGCTTGCTAAAAGTTCAAATATGTTGTGACCTTACCGTATCTTTAATGATTTAAACAAAAGTCTTCATCACAATTTTTCTTTTCATTTATCATATTCGCACGGCTGCTGTCTGCTTTATGAATTTCAAGCGGCATACAGCCTGTCCATAATAATTTATTCATAATCATGGTTGCAGTTGGTTAGCTCTTACACGCAATTGCATTTTATTTTAGTACGTACAAGATAATAAATCGTAATATGAAATATATTTGAAATTTGATATCAATCATTCTGTAACAGAAATCTCAGTAGAATATATCAGTTCACACACACTACAGACAATGATGGACTATTGGAGTTATGAGTCAAATAAAATCGATAAAATATTGAAAATACTCCAGCGTTTATGGCAAAAAGAAGATTCATTGCGTAAAGAGAATAGCCACAAAACTCTTTCGGATTACATACTGATTAAAAATAGGACATATTTCATAAGGTAAATAGGGATATCTGCATGAAGAGGGAGCGTCGTTCACGGATCCTCTGGTCGTTCGTATGCATCAATAAAAACATATATAACAAGAACAAAAAGAACTAAAAAAAAGGTTTTAAATTTACTACAGCTGTTTCAATAGCATTTTATTGATGCATTGATAGATTCCATCATAGCATAAATTCACTATCCTTAGGTAAGATATTATACATGTATAAAAATTAGTTAAAATTTTGATAATGTCTTATTAAACAGCTATCACGTTAACATGTTAATGATAGAGATCTTAATCTTCAATTTTCATCTTTTCTGTTTATACATGCTTAAAAGTTTACCTGTAAATGATGGATGCATATTGTGTTGTAATCTAAGAAACTGTTATTAAAGTACTACCGAAACAGCCGTAGCGAATATTAAAACCTACTTGTGATCTTCGCATATAGCCACGCAATATCTGGAAACCAATCTTATACTGATCTTGGCTTATGCTGAATTTCGTTCAATATGGTTATTTGAAGATATTTAATTCAGAAATGCGTTTGTAAATTTTAAGATACTTTTGAATTTGTTAGGAAGAAATCATTCAACGTCTGAAAATTTCGTGTTCAAGATATGTGATTTATTTATTTTGTGATTTATTTATAAATTTCTACAAGACATCTAGATGACAGTATCATGTGCAGGCTGGACAATATGCTTACCGACATTCTGTTTGTTTTTACGCTGTGATTTCAAATTCCGCTGAGATCCACTATGCGTCTCATCTCTTTTGTAGAGAATAAAATAAGTACTAGTCTAGTAGTGGCTTGGTGTAATCGAGTAGACACCTTACCAAAAAGTTTGGGCCTTGTGCATAAAGTAGAAAGGATTTGTATGCCTGCTTGTGTTGGTGTTTTTGAATATTAATAAGCGTTTGAGAAATCATGTATATTTGTGGATATCATAAACCATTTTAAAATATCTGACATCCATCTCTTAAATTCACAAGCGAAACCAACTGTCGTGACCACGTCTTACGTGCAGAAATACATATACAATTATGTATGATATATTTTACAAAACAAAAAGTAAGAAAATACACACACACACACACGTACTTGAACTAGTCACTATATCTCACTCGTTAATTGTATGGAAAATGTAGTTCCTCTGTAGTATATATGTTTCTTTATTAGCCACACAGGACTGCGCACAGACAGGACAGATTACAAAGTAGAGCTTTTCTTTTTGTGGGAGAAGAAAAAAAAGAAGAAAAAATATAAAGGTGGTGTAGGTTTTCGATCAAAAGGAATCGTAAAAGGAAAAGCAGAAAGAAGAAAAAAAAGGGAAAAGAAACTTAAAAGGAAAAGCAACAAAGAAAGAAAAAACAACGATCAAGGTATCGTGTATCACAGATGTAAGGTGTAAAGGGGAAGCAGATAAGGTTTATTCGTGGGAAGAAAAGCCTACGGAAAAGACCACTATAACCTCGGCCAATATTGTAACATGTTACCACATTTGTTTGCAAGTAGATAACCCTCCGTTTTCAATTTCCGGGTTCATTGGATTATGCTCGTCCGAAATTTCTTTCGAATATTCGAATAAAAACATTACTTTTCTTGGGATGACGCAAATCGATTATATCCCCGTCCTAGTCTGCAACACATCGATTCCAATAAAATAACGTAAAGCCTAAAGAAATGACGCTAACCATTATGTTTTACTGAACATCAAGTTATAAGAGGATATAGCTAATTCAAGACTTAGAGAAATACAATTGACATATTAAAACATTTAAAACAAAAGTCCCGCTGATGATTCGAAATACAAAAGAGGACTATAAACACAAATTCTCAAGCAATTTACTCCAAACGTTACGTGTAAAATCTCTATTTATGGAAATAATTTTCTCAGGATGTGATCGGTGAGACAATGATGTCAACTATTTGACATTAATACAGCCCGGACCCGTGAAGAACAATAAACATAATCTTGATTCGCCTGAACTATTCCGTGAGAGGTTATTTGTGAAACTGGAGGGAGTTGTGACAAATATCTGATTCATCCACGGCCACAAAATGGGCTCGGTGTCTGTGGCTTGAGGAAAATTTGCCATTAATACCTAAGAATACTGTCCTCTACAAAATGAGGCAAAACTCTGACTAGTGGGAGGAAATACGCATACATACATGCACGCATACGTACATACATGTATATATATATATATATATATATATATATATATATATATACAAATATTAAAGGAAATGGGAAAATAAAAAAACACATAATAAAAAATGTATTTACATTCTACTATAATATAATCGTATCATATATATCCCTATTCATTAATTGTTTTCATCCTAGCATATAGTAATTTTTAATAAAATATATTTCCTACTCCAACATAAATTCTCAACATATTCTATACATCGTATTATATAAAAAAATGGGCAGTGATTATTTTCGTTTAAAATATCTTTAGATTCATATTATTGGAGATGCAGAAGAACATTTTATTAGTGTTCTAATTTTTCTTTACTTAATTATTTCATTTATTTGAATTTTGTTTTTGTCTTTATTATATTTCTTATATTTTTGAGTTAATAATACTCACAATTGTAAACATATGTATATTTCAAATTGGTCTCTTTTATGATTTAGCAGTTCTAGTATGGAATTTTGGTCTGCTTTTTGAACAAATATTACCCGTAAGAAACTCATATGCATAAATGTGAATTTTATAAATTCACTAGTGGATATCAGTCGGAACAAGATTTGGAATTATATTTGTTTTATTATGAGTTATATTATACAATATTTGTTTGTATAGCTGTTATAATATAATGTAAATTTTTTAATATGTCAATTGTATTTCTCTATTTCTTTCAAAATTTTATTTTGTAATTTTATTCGTGGCATACAGCTGAAGTACCAATGATAATTGAACATTTTCTATCCCCATGAAGGATATAGTTTTTTCCTTGTTTTGAATAATAATAATAATAATAATAATAATAATAATAATAATAATAATAATAATAATAATAATAATAATAGTGATAATGATGATGATGATGATGATGATGATGATGATGATGATGATGATGATGATAATGCTGCTGCTGATAATAATAATAATAATAATAATAATAATAATAATATAATAATAATAATAATAATAATAAAATGCCCTGATGAAATACCAGGTAGTGACTCTCGTGGCTTCTGATTTTAACTGAATGGAAATATTATCATGTACATTGTTTTGTCTTGCTGCAAAAGATGGGCTACAGCAAATATTCTGCTCATTACCACAGATTTGCTTGTCAAATGTTTGACCTTAACCAGTTGAGCATGTTCCTTATTGGCTGACGATATATGCATCTCTGATCACAAGCAGTAGTGGGGGAGCATCATAGCCATATGTTGAGAGGGACTCTTTGGGATTTGAATAATTCACCTCTGGAAACATGGATGTTTCATTCAACATCTTTAAACAACCCTTATTCAAGGACCTTTTGAGCGGGATGGGTTACTCGGCCAGAAGACACTTCTAATTGAGCCCCACCTGCAAGGTCATGTGCCGTTTATCTTGATATGAGAGCACCAGGTCACGCACATATGGTTGTGATGCATATGCCTGGTGTATCCTTATCAGACGGGTAGTCATGATGGGTATACTGGGCTTCGTATATTTTACCCCAGTGTCACTTTGATGGCATGCACTGCTCTGTCACTTAATAATAATAATAATTATAATAATAATAATAATAATAATAATAATAATAATAATAATAATAATAATAATAATAATAATATAATAACATAACAAAAACACCAGGACTTACAAACACATATAACATACAGAAAATTGCACTACTAGGCACTGCACACATCCTACGCAGAACACTTTCCATACAATAACCAACAGAGCATCACAACAAATCACAGCACATACCCAAGGCACACAGAGCTGCGCTCGGTTGTGAAGTGAAAGCACGCTATAGAAATAAAACTACTGAATAATAATAATAATAATATATAATAATAATAATAATAATAATAATAATAATAATAATAATAATAATAATAATAATAAGAAGAAGAAGAGAAGAAGAAGAAGAAGAAGAAGAAGAAGAAGAAGAAGAAGAAGAAGAAGAAGAAGAATACATGGAACAGATAGGGGCTGTATAAAGAGTGGTGTACTTGCTGAAAACAGTACTGCTTGGAGCCGCTGTAATACTCCGGAAAGTGCTCGAAAAATAAGAGGTGTTACCTTAGTTCACTGGTAGTGAACAGCTTACACCGTAGTAAATATCCAGCGTTAAAAGCTGTGCAAAGGCACTAATAATAATAATAATAAATAATAATAATAATAATAATAATAATATAATAATAATAATAATAATAATAATAATAATAATAATAATAATAATAATAATAATAATAATATATACATACGAAGAGGGAAAAGGTTAGAAAGAGAATGACCCTTCCAGCTAAGTACTTACTTTCATACATTCACAAGTATCTCATGTACTCCCATACAAGCATAGAAACATATACAACTAGAATGATGTTTATAGAATCGATTCCTTGGAACAGTTCTACAACGAAATTTTTGCCATCGTTATCCTTTACCATAAACAATTCTGTTGTACAGGAACGCCTAACAATGGATGATACATATTTATCCAAAGAGATGTTTAGCCATTCCTATCATTGAACAGTTTTCCTTTCCTTCCATATTTCCTTATTTGCTCTCTGTTTAAAACCTTTTTGCCGTTGCCTTCCTCTCTTTCTTTGTCTCTAATATATAAACGTATATGCCTTCATAGACTTTAAAATCAATATATCGGTAGAACTGTGAATATACGTGGATTTTTGTCTATATGCCTATTTAAGCACTTGTAATCGGGTACACAGTTTCTAAATCAATGATGTGGAACTATATTGATCACACAAGGAACTATGTTTCCTTCAAAAGTATTTAATTACTTTCGATATTAGCGACGTGCGCAAAGAAATTCTTGCCAAGTATTCTAAGGCTTTAGATATATTCACGAGATATCTTTTCAGACATAACATTTTGAAGGTTCTTAATGAAGTGAAGAATATGTTTAATGATCTGCAAAATAAAATTGATTAATTAGGCATAATGTTCCATTAACAGATAATAAACCGAAAATATAGGATTATTTAAAATCATTATCTTCAAACGAATTAACCAACCTAAGGAAGCTATAAATCTTTAGCTTCAGTAATATGTGTGCCAAATATTTATTATATTGAACATGGTGAAATATAAAAGAATTTTTTTTCCAGAGATTAATGTAATGTTAATGGTTGTTTGGAAGGCAATACTTTTATATTATTGTACTTTGATTTAAATAAAACTGAACTTTATCGTAAGGCTGTAGATTCTCAAATGACATATTATAGGCAAATTATTTGCCTTTTTTAAAAATGGTTTCTTCATAACATGCACAGCAACGCTTTGTAAATTTGCTACACGTAACAAGCTTCAATTCTGAAACGAAACAATGAACTTAGGCATTTTATTGGTACAGATGGGTTAATTTTTGCTACGCTCAGTCAATCACAAAGGATATGTGGATATTTGCCTCTTCGTATGTGTATGTCTGTGTGTTTCTGAGTCTGTGTGTGTGTGTGTGTGTGTGTGTGTGTGTGTGTATGTGTGTGTGTGTGTTTGCTGTGAACTTGCTAGCTGCTCGCTAGAAAGATAGATTGAAAGATAGATTAATTAATTGAATAATAAAGATAGGGCTAGATTGATTCATTGGTTGATAGGTGAAAGGTAGCTAGATTGATTAATTGGTTGATAAACAGATAGATAGATAGCTTGATATATAGACATATTGCAAATGAACAGAGAATGAAAGAAAACCTCATAGATCGGAGAAGTTTTATCTAAAACTTTATAGTAGAAATTTTAAAAAGAAAGGGAAGAAACTTAATGTTTCGTACTCCAAGCATCGTCAGAAATATATACGAGGAGAATTATCTATGTATGCATTTATGTATGTATGTATGTATGTATCTATCAATCTATAGATATATATAGATATGTAAATATATATATATATATATATATATATATATAATATATATATATATATATATATATATATATCCATTCCCTTTCATTCATCTCTCTCTCTCTATTTATCTATCCCTCCATCTACCTACCTACCTTCCTACATAGCCAGCCATCCATCATCTATCTATCTACCTTTCTATCTAGAAATATATATACGCCCGTTCATATAAACCTCTATGAGTATCAAAATATAACACAATATAATCTACAGACTTTTAGTTGTCGGGTAAAGGTTGTAATCTTCGTGATGTTTGGTAACATGTAAGGGATTCAGGAGAAAATGAAACATGTTTCACTTTATAATGATAGGTAACTGGCTTTCCTAAACTATGTTTTAATAATATATATCATGAAAATTTATTATATACGTCTACGATTCTTCTGCTAGACACTCATATATTCAAATTTATATCAAAAAGGTAGAATATTCTTACTTGGAAAATAAAATACCATGTACGGAGTGTCTTGTAAACGAATATGCGTAGAGACGTCTTAGTAAAGATTTCCTGTAATTGATTATAAATATAATTCTGACTTATTTTCGCGGATAAATCGTATATACCCTCATGTCGCATCCTACTAGTATTTATATCCAACATTTTACACGGCAATTTCCTGTGTTATTCTCCTTTGTGGTGTAAATATCAGTATGATTACCATTTAATAACTTATAGCTTGATGCATATCCAACAACTGTACATAAAAATCGCCAAACAAAATAGCTTTGTAATTGATTTTATTTGAGAGGTATTACAATTACAAAGACAAAATTTGAGAACTTTATATTTCATGGCTACCATTCCATGAAGTATAATAGGTAAAACAGGAATGATACTACTATTTGAAAGGGAGATAATTATGTATATATCCAAGAAAGCTGAACTGACATTGAAGAGTACTCGGGAATACCTGTACGCATGAACGTATACACTAGTATTATAATGTATAAAGGTAATCATAATTAAAATGTTACCCATATATAATACATGCATGAACATGAGATGCATAACGTTGTAACACGTCCATATAAATACACACATATAGTCATGCGTTGGAGTGAGCATATGAGTATGTATACACATTTTTGAGTCTCGGAAGTTATATATATATATATATATATATATATATATATGTACTCTTTTACTCTTTTACTCTTTTACTTGTTTCAGTCATTTGACTGCGGCCATGCTGGAGCACCGCCTTTAGTCGAGCAAATCGACTCAAGGACTTATTCTTTGTAAGCCCTGTACTTCTTCTATCGGTCTGTTTTGCCGAACCGCTAAGTTACGGGGACGTAAACACACCAGCATCGGTTGTCAAGCAATGCTAGGGGGACAAACACAGACACACAAACACACACACACACACACCACACACACACACACACACACACATATATATATATATATATATATATATATATATATATATATATATATATATATACGTATATACGACGGGCTTCTTTCAGTTTTCGTCTACCAAATCCACTCACAAGGCATTGGTCGGCACGGAGCTATAGCAGAAGATACTTGCCCAAGATGCCACGCAGTAGGACTGAACCCGGAACCATGTGGTTGGTAAGCAAGCTACTTACGACACAGCCAGAGAGAGAGAGAGAGAATATGATAGTTTTAATGGGCATAAGTCTCTAGTATATGGTACAACTGTATTTCGCTCGTATATTAGCTAAACTTTAATAAAATTTGGTATAAGATAAACATTTTAGATATTAGTCTTAAACATTCAGACAAGCAACATCATAAATCAGATTATGATATGAGATAGTGTTCCATTCAAATTACAAAATATTTATATTACGACATAAATGATAATGATATATAAATATAAGAATATAAGCATAAAAATCTATAAGGAGTACCATGAAAGTAGAAAATATAGAATAAATTAAAGGAAGCGATTGAAAAGATCAGTCCAAACCTGTGGCCGTTTCAGAAAGGTAAGGCAATACATGTTATAATTCTATTTGCTCATTGAATCATCGAATGGAGGAATAATAATAGAAATATAAATATAAATGACAGAATGAATCCGGACAGACCAAATTCAAAAGTATAATTATTTGTATACAAAAATTAAATAAGAAATTAAAAGGGTTGACGGGTGAGCTTTATTTAATCATGTAAATACTAGCCTATTAGAATATTCCATTTGGTATATATATAAATGGACTTAAACGCAGGTGTTATCCAAATTTGTTTACTTCTGCAGTCTATTTCGAAGACATCATTGGTATTATCCAAAAAGGAACAACATGGTGTAAAACAATGCAATCTTCTCATCAGGGAAAGAATGAAACCAAACTCATCAAGAAGAATTTTTTACAAAAGGTGATGACTGGGTATATGATAAAGGTAAGACTATCAAGTTTCTTTTAAAGCACCGTAAGTTGATATAACATCAAAGGTAGCATATAGAAAGAGAAGAGAAGAGGAGAAAGAATGAAATTAGCAGAAGACTAACAGTGGAGAGATATAGAGCGATAAGTGATTAGAATAAAGCTTAAAGGAATGAAAGTAGATATATGTAGTGGAAGAGCAATGTAAGAAGACATTCAAAGGTTGGATCTTATAGAATGATAGAAATCACTTATAGAAACTAAAGGTATTTTTCTACTGAACTTTGCAACGACAAAAGCGTTCTATGAAGGTGTTTACAAGGGGTGTCTTTGAGAATAGGATGAAGGAATCAAAAAGGTTTACCTTTGTCATAAGGTAAAGAAATGGAGAGACAATTCCATTCCAAATTAAATTGCTTATTAGGATCAGATTAATTTACTACACCCAGTATTGGTGCGTTTATTGATATGCCTAAATAAAGAGTAAGGATTAGATATTCTTTTGGACAACTGAGATGAAGAACTATCGATATCAAACCATCTGTCAGAACTAGAATTAATTTTACATTGATAAATAGAGTTTCTAGTCTTAGAATTACTACTAAGAGAGCGAATGCGATTGGAGTTAACTTCAGAAAAAATAACCCCCTTCTATTAATATTATTTAAAAAATGGTTAGTTTTAACAAAATCAATCCTAGTATTAAATGGAGTTGTATTTAACAACTAATTATTATGCGAAGAGGTGATTTGTGAAAGAATGTGTTAGAAGAACCGATCCTAATTCGGTGTGAGATAATAATCGAATTGTATCTTGCTTTTCAATAGCATCACGAAACTAGTCAGGGAGATTAAAATTTTTATCTGCTTACTATACGGAATCATTATGGAAACAATTATGCTAGGACGTACGTTGTTATTAGAGTAATTATCTTTAATAGTCTTCGATGTACCTTTATAATGAAAAAAAATGTCTTAAATTACGGTTATCTCCCTTACGCTGCAGAAATACATTACTCGATCTGGTGTTGTTGCTCGAAAGAAAATTAAAGTTGCAACTTGATCTCATGTTCTGATTATTAGAGGCAGAATTAATATCAATAGGGTTAATATAGGATTTTTTATATATAGCCTGCTTTAAAAAAGACAAATTTTTTAAAATCAGCTTTATCGTTGAAGATATCAACACTGTCATATAATCTAGAATGTGAAAGTGATGTATTCCTAATTAAATCGTTTGTTATAACCTTAGAGTTAAGAAGACCTTAGGATGTCGTGCAGGAAAAGAAAGGTGATCACATGAGAAAAAGAAAGATGGATGCTGCTCACGTGTGCGCAGCGTGAGATAAAAGAGAAAGAGGGCGACAGAGAGTAAAATATTAAACGATAAAGGGGAGAACTAGGTAATTAGAGAAGGATAGAGGTTGCATTATGTATAATGCTCTTCAATATTTGTATGACGATGCGACTCTGACTTCATCATATACTAGACTGACGTATTTTAGAGAGAATCGTATGCATTCTAGAGGACCTTGTATATAGCCTTTGTTCTTCCAGAGTCGTAGTAATGCAATAGGAACACGTGCGGATTCTGTTAAATATGGGCAAGACATTTTGTCATTAAGTGTTTCATCTATCATTTGAGATTTTTTTCCCTATATAAATACATGAATTTATAATTTCTCTGCTGTTTAGCAAAGCCTTTGAGAACCTATTTTACATTTCTCAAGTTTCTCACTTGAATGAAATGCAATATATATGGAATTTACATGCATATCTATGAATTTTGCAGAAACATGAAAGGAAATTATTAGCTTGATAATATGTAACAACATTCATGATTGTGATTCATAAAATTTCATAATAGGAAGCTGATTGATACGTTGGAATACATCATATAACTCAACCCAATAAGCTATCTGATTTATTGATATATTAATTTACAGCGTTATACATTGCTTTCTTACCCCCGAATTGATCAGTTCTTTTACAGAACAACTGCATAATGGTCGTGATATAAGCATTATTAAACTTTATATTGATACACACAAGCGCGCGCATATACACAAACATGCATATATCGACACACACACACACACACACACATATATATATATATATATATATATATGTATGTATTGGTTTATGTTTTTCACTGTTTGATTTGCCTAATAGTGGTTTTATCTATAATTATATATATATATATATATATATATATATATATATATATATATATATATGCATATATATATATAAGTATGTTTATAGATTTTTATGTGGATGTACGTTTGCACATATATGTATGTATGAGCATATGCATGTGCGTAAGTGTGTGTGCTTGTGTATTTACATTGTGCATCTGCAGAAACCTAAGTATGATTTTACCTGGGGACTAAATTCCGACTGCTTTTTTTCTCTAAATTAGGAATATCATTTTGAAACTCCATTGTTCATGATCATTTAGTATGGGTAAAATCCAATATGAAATCCAGCATGAAGCGTTTCTTATTTAAATCTTTCCCATTGTATTTTCGCCGGCATATTATTAAGATCTAAACGTAATAACTGCGCATAAAGGTACATTCCTTGCATATTCTGCAATATTACACAATTGTATACTAAAAATATTCTTATATATCAGATAGGAATATACTAAGGAGTTTTAAAGGTTACGTATTTCTCTTCCTTTTCTTTTAGTTCTTATCATGTTAACACAACAATTTTTGGGTGATTATTATTTGTTATTCAATAAAATAAAATATCATTTATCGAGAGTGTCAAACATTTATTAAATATATTACCGAAATGCAATGCAATTTTAAAAAAAAGAACAATTTAATGAGCGTTGTTGCCAATAAGAAAATATATAATTATTTTCAACATATATTTCACTTTTCATATTATTTTCATAAGAATTTTTTAAATAATAAAAATAAAACACGCAATCAGTTTCTTTAAATTGGGAACGTAAATAGTATCTTCACATAGTTAATATAAGATGCAATATTACTCGACGAAAATCTTAAATACGTCACATTATTAAAATCAGTGTCAATAGATGTCATGTATGCACACATGACAAAAATGTAATGCTTATTCTAAGGATATGCAATTGTTTACTTAGGATTGATATAGATCTAGTTCATCGAAGTGAATTTTGTGGGTTTTTAAAAAATTTCTGATCTATGAGCAGGTATTGATTTTGTATTCTGTGCACTGTTGATTATCTATGGTTTAGTATTTGTATGTCTGTATGAATGTATGTTTGTATGTATCTATCTAACTCTTTATCTACCTAGACACGCACACATGCATATAAATATATTTACCTATATATACATGCATAAATAGGTAGGTAAGTAGAGAGAGAGTGAGAGAGAGAGAGAGACAGAAATGATGTATTTCTGGAAATGCTGCTTTCGAAATCATTGAAGGAAGTAAACTAGAGATAGATCGACTCTGATATATGTTCTTATCTTGTCCTTTAATGATCGAAGCATTATAATTCCCCAGGAGATACACATGCAATAATTTATCATTAATTCAGATTATCAGCAATGCAAGTATAATAGTTCATTTCAATGTTTAATCTGAAATTTTGTATTCATTTTGTATCTGGAGAGTTTTGTGTAAACTATGCTATGTTCCACTAAGCTAATTCATATTAGGCATCCTCAAACTTGCATTCGCTACAGATGTTAATACACTACTTATGTTCGAACGATGGTTTCAGTCTCCTAATTTTTTTCACATAATGAGTGACGATCCTGCTGGATTACGTGGTTACAGGTGGTAATTCTTTGTGAAGTGAATTTCAAAAATTGATTGTCTCCTTATATCCATTGGTCCAAAAAATAATACAATCTCATCTAATATATAGAGATGTGTGTGTATTGGCTTTTCACGTGAAAACGGCTTCACCGGTTGCTTCCATAATTTTGATGCGTGAATAATTTGACCTCAGACATATGTTAGGCTCTTTATTTGATTATTTATTAAACATTTAAAAAGAAAGTTTTTTAAAATTAAATTCGCATCTCTGAAAGGCTTTTAAATTATTTACTCCCGGTTTTCTAGCGTCAGTCACATCTATGTCACCCTATCAATATCTCTCTATCCATCTCTATATTTATATCTGTCTCTCTGTATCTCCCTGTCTATATCGTATATATCTATCTTATTTGATAAACTAGCTAGCTCTCTGTCTCTCTCTTTCTCTTTCCCCCATCTCTCTATTTCTCACTCACTGTCTATTTTTTCAGATTCCTTTTTCAGACACTATTGTTTCACTGTGAGTTTTCAATCGCTATTTAACTTCAACTATGACAAATTACTGACAGAAAGAAGTTCACAATTACTGATGAAAATAAATTCTTACATAATTTACTGACAGAAGTAACATCATAAATGTCACTTCAATCCGTACACTTCGCTGAATCCGCCTACATATTTCTTATTTAGATTTGCAACATTGGTTTTTTTTTTTTTTTGTTTGTTTTCGTATTTGACGGAATTACTGATAAAAGTAAGTGCATAATTTACTGACGGAAGTATCTTCGAAAATGTTACTTAAATCGTGCACTTTGTTAATTTCCCTAAAAATTTCTTATATTTATTTTTGCTACGGTTTTGTGATTTTATTTTGTTAAGGGTTTTTTTCTGGTTCCCTCGATATTGATTCTTTGGTTCATTAAGTAACACATTTCGCTTCAACCCGCACAAGACTTTATTTTCCGTAAAATATTTCTTATTTACTATCTGCTCGTCTTATTAAGAAATGTAATTATCGTCACATGGTTGTTTTCATGTTTACTATCTTTTGCACCCGTGCATTTCTGTATGCGTATATAAATATGCATAGAAGGAAAGTATCAAATTTATCAAACATATCAAGGTCAACCAAAAAATATTTCTGTTCAGGGAAATAGAGACAGCTTCAGAAAGGGGAAAAAAAACAAGAATCGAACAGACTGTGCACTACAAAAGCCACACCTTCTCAAAGTGATTGACAGAAGTATTCACGGTTGACAGAGGTATGCACGGTAAAGGGCAATTGCAACAGCTCAGAGAAGCAACTTCTATGAACCAGCTTTCAATTATGATCCAGCAGTTCATTATAAAGATGACACTAGAGATACCATTAGTGCAATGACAACTGAGTGTATATATTATAAAGCGAACACGTGGCCTGGAGAGACACCTGCTCTGTGCTGCAATGTTGGAAATGTTAAACACCATCCAATCCCCCCCCAACTCCAGAGTCATTGAAGAAATTGTTGTCGTCAACAGACCAAGAATCCAAGCAATTCCAAAACAAAGACAATACAGAGCTACACTGCAGATGACATCATTTGGAACCACAAGATATTTAACAGAGTTAGGATTCATGCAAACTTTCAAAATACAAGGTTAGCTTTATCATCGGATAAGCTTTCTACTGCCTCTGTCAAATAAATCACTAAAATCGGCCTGTCATAGTTTAATAATCTGTACCTGTTTTTGGTTACGAAATAAGCTAGACAAACCCTGTTTGGGAATTACGTGTATTTACTTTAAATATATATTAGAGTTGCAAAATTTATTTTAACATTTCACTTAACGACTATGTTCCATGCTGGCATGGGTAGGAGAGTTTTTAATGTAAAAAGTTGGTAACTCAGCTACTAACAGTTGAGACCTACGTAATCTAGACGGCGTTTTAAAATTTCATTATTCTTTATAAGCCGGGCGACGCTGGGTATTACTGCTCGTCCTGTTATAAAGCAAATACAAAGTTTAGATGCATAAGTAAATCTACCACTCACTTCACATATCCTTATACAAATGCCATTGTTCATCATCCATCTATTAAGGAAAGACTGGAACAAAGAAAGGATAATTAGCTAACGAATTGTTTGGAGGTAGGTACTACTTAATTTAATTACTGAATATTGCATAGATACATGTTCATTGCGTACAGCAATATCACATTGGTTTTAAAAAATGTTTTAGATAATAAGATTATTCCCTTACTAATAAGTATGACGGATATCGATATATATCTCTTGCAATAATTAATATCTTGCATGCGTTTGCTTATTAAGGTGGACAAAAATATTTTGGATGCAACAACATTATAAAATTACTTCAATAAAAATACAAATACTGTTAGTAATTAAATTGGATTATATTAAACTAATTCACGAATTCCAATTTATCTACGATGGAACAAGAAGGAGCAATGTTTTCAGTGGTGTGATGGCAACACAGTATGTAAAGTGTCTGACATATTTTTATTCTGTCAGTGTGTTGTATTCTTGCAGTATCACAATTAATAAAATACTTATTTAACAATGCATTTATCAGCACATTGTATTTGAAGAATTATATTTACCATGTACAACACTATGTGACTACGGTTTGGGATTTATTAATTCTAGAATTCAATTTATAAATATTACACATCTGGTTTATATATATTTCTGTCGGTATTTTTATAGTTATTACCAGCAAGTTAATTATTAAGATGATATTTGTGTTTGGACTCGAAAACTAATAATTTTGAAAAATACATGGTTTTTGAATGACATCTGTTAATACTCATTAGAATATAAAGAAACTTAAGTGAGAATACTTATTCATACATTTCGGAAGAAAGATTGCATATTTTCATTCCTCGTCACAACACAATAGGTAGTTGGCCCTTTTGACACTAGGTTTTTATTTATAGTAGGTTAATGACATCAGTAAAGAGTACTTCTTGCACGATGCTTAGAATTTATATATCATATGACACGAGAACTCACTGCAAAAACAACTTGTGATATTCGTGTTGGCATGAATACATATATGTTCCCAATATTAGAAATGCCATTATAAAACGCAAATGAGAAGTCATACTCATGGTAAACGTATCGAAAGAAAAGCTAATAAAAGCAAGCATATTCAGTATTCTGAGAGGTTCATATTTATTCATGGTATGTGAAGAAACATACGATGCCATCTTCATAGTCAATAAACAAAGTATAAGCCAATAACTGTGTTTGAACTTCTTTTGTGTTTTTAGTTTGGAGGAATCTTAACGTGAATTTGTGCGTTGGAAACATTTTTTGTATCTCAAAAGGGTCGCTACGGCAATAATAAACACACACACTAGTTCTATTTTACCTTATTATTCGTTGACTTGGTAAAATATTCCCTTAAATGTGTGTTTGATAAATCGTTCGGCCAATCAATCAGTCATTCAGGGAAATCAAACAATTATTCCTATAATGCGTGACTTTATCAATGACATGCCTCATATGATTCATATGCACATGTATAGGTGTGTGCACGTGTGGGTGAATATGCGTGTGTGTATGTGTGTGAATGTGTGTGTGTATGCATGTGCGTACTTATGTATGTGTGAATATAATTGATATCGAAATTTAAATTTATATTCTAAAAACAATTTTATGTTTCCGTTCGAAAGTAAAATGAAAACTGCATAATTTGTAGAAACAATTTGTTAATGAGTGGTAGAATTTCGTCATCCAGAATTCGGACACTCATAAACAACTAAAGCACGTGATTATATCTTCAAGTATTCTTCATATCTCAAAAGCACTAATTGATTATTGCGAAACCATGTTAAGAATTTTTGCAGTTTTTTGAGACACTACATATTTCTCTTTGTATGTAAGGCGTTATGTAAATGTAAGAAGAGAAATATTCATAAGAAGAGAATATCTGTACAGGAATCTCTTGACTATCGAGGGTGTTATGTTCCAAAACCCATCACGAGAGCTAAATATCCCCGAGAGTTTAACGAGAGTTAAAACAGTACTGTACTATTGTACTGTATTTTTGTTATTTTTATAATTTGTTATATATTTATTTTATTATAAATGCAAAACAATCTAACGCCACAGTGGAATCCACGTAAGCTTAAATAATAAACCGCGATAGGTGAAAAGCGATATGTTGAAGGATTACTGTAATTAGAAATTCTATTGCTTTCCTATTTCATAGAATTACTTTTAAATATAAACATCGATTTCTTGCATTTCCTAAACATATTCAGGCCAAACATAAATGACTAACCTACTCTTTATGGGCAACAACTGAAAACAGCGTCTAGAATGATATTTTGTCTTTTGAATTGCTGCACTCTCTATAGTGTGTGACAAACACCAATAAACTGTATGCTGACGAAGTGTAAGACCACATGTTCTATATTAACTAGAATATACACTATGATCACTAAAATTCAGGAAGAATGTTATGTTTCTTTTTATCGTTTAGATTCATTTGGCAGATTAATGATCAAGAACTTTGAAGTCACTTGCTTTAATGAAAATATTTCTTATTTAGATATGTATTTTTGTCTCTTTTATCGCAGTCACGTATAGCATTTAGTCTCTAGTTTCTGCTCATCATCTTTTCCTCTCTTGTTGATATATATATATATATATATATATATATATATATATAAATAATGAATAAATGAAAGAATGGAGTCGAACGAAGATTTTAACAAAGTTCCTTTACTTTCAACACATGTTTCGAATACTTCATATTCTTAATTCCGAAGGAATAAAGGGTGCATTATGCCGTCTCCTCATCAGGAAGGACAAGGAACCTCTATCAGCCTCAAGACGGACAAAAACTTTTTTATGGATTCCTATAAAGTGCTCACAGTGA
This sequence comes from Octopus sinensis, assembly GCF_006345805.1. Taxonomy (NCBI): domain Eukaryota; kingdom Metazoa; phylum Mollusca; class Cephalopoda; order Octopoda; family Octopodidae; genus Octopus; species Octopus sinensis. Next base: position 4,734,473 of record NC_042997.1, on the reverse strand, counting down.
TAATGAGTGTTTTTTTTAAAATCCGTTATAAGCAATGACGTCAAAATTGGTTGGGAAGAGGAAGTTATAAAAATAAGAAGGGGATAGCATGCATGCTGTATGAGTGCATGTATATAACTGCATTTATGTCAATGTATGTGTGTGTGTGTAATTATGTTTGTGTTGGGGACAATTGTCAAATAAATATAGCAGTAGGGTGAGAAATTTGTGTCTGTGTGTTTGATTGAGCGTGTGACAGAGATAGAGAGGGAGAGAGAGAGGGAGAGAGGGAGAGAGAGAGGGAGAGAGGTAGAGAGGAAGAGATAAACATACGCTAATGACATTTAGTATTATTGTCTTATGTAACGGAGTAGACATAAAAGAGACGTGAAATTAATTACTAAAACATAGAAGCTATCTATATTATTTATCATTTATATGAATGGAAGGAGTGTTTTTGCCAGTGCTTACACTTATAGGATTTTTTCTATTAATGTGTTAACCAAGGGGAACTTGGCGAAAATGATATAGAAGAGCTCGGAATTACAAATTCCAGAAAATTTCCTGCCCTTATCAAAATTCGATTAACCGAATTATCAATACTAGGATAATTCATTCACCTACATATATATATATGTATATAATTTTCCATATTTTAAAATATTGAGTCGTATTTAATTCCCACTGACTTTTTCTAGAATGCGTCTACTATACTTCAACTTCTCATATAAAATTTATCGGGATATTTCCTGTTAAACATGGAAATGGCAAGATAAGACCCATTCCAAAACTTTGGTACAATGCATTTTAAACAAACACCAATACCAATATTCCTTACATCCTATTCAGTTAAAGCATTGTACGCTAACTTAAGGCCAACTGCAATGAAATTTTTAAACATTTAAAATGTATTTTCAATTTATATATTTGTAAGAATTTGTAGAAATTCGTTGTAACATTTTTCTAGTTATACACACGTGCGATCATTCTTGTAAATCGTTCTGGTTTGAGGCACGAAACACTAATTCCAAAGTCAGTTAAATATATATAAATGAATGGCTTAATGCTTATGTATGTTTTCCGAAGATGAATAATATATAATTTTATTTTCATGTATGTATTTTCATTGCATTTTAATAGGCATTTCACATGTATATATTGTTAAAAATTAATGCAGTACATATACAATCACTTTCCAGTGTGAAACTATTAATGATAGTAACTTTTATAGATAACCAGATGAGCAGAATTATGTGTGTCACTTCACGTAAAAAATATTTCGTTGGTTTTGCTTTATTTAATATAATCTACGATATAGATGCAGCTTCTTTGGTTATTTTATAGTTTATTCTATCATACCTTCGCCATAAGTTTTGGAAATCGAACTTATTGTGATATAGTTATACAGTGTGTATAACGATTTAGGATTTAAGTTTTGAAGAACTTCAATTAACCTTAAAGCGAGAATTTGAAAGCCGTCTTAAATTGAAGACTTTTGAATACTCAGCCGTAAGGTAAGAATTTGGGCGGTCTAGTGGGGACCTGTTGTATGTTGCAAATTATCTTTACAAGCAACAAGTCTTCACCAGGCTCTAATCTGCCGGAGGCTGAGTGAAAATATTATTCACTTAATTGTGAAAATTATTGGTTTGGTAGGTGTATTCTGCCAAACTTTTGTTTGAAAATAGGGTTTTTCCTGTTAAGGAGTACCTAGAAGAAATTTGGAATGATTTTTTAACTGTTTTACAGTTGTGTTAAATTTTGGCCGTAACGATGAATTGAGAATTTTTGTTTGAGAATTCTTCTTGTGATTTCTAGTGGGCGTATCTCGCCAGAAAAATATAAGAATAAGCCAGTTCGATTACCCTTTTGGATTACATTTTGGATTGCCTTTTTGGAGTATTATACAAAGGATTCCCTGTCTGTGCTATTTTTCCCTTCTTCTATCATTTCTTTCTTTCTAAATTTTGGTTCATTCTTTTCATTTCAGTTTCCTCCCCTCCCCTTTATTTTGTTTTATTTTTATTCGGTTTAATTTTTTGGGGCAGACTGTCTTTTGAACTACTTTTGAACTGTTTTTTGACATGACAGAGAAGGAACATAAAAAGAAAAACTGTGCCTTAGAGTGGGAAATTAACCCGCATAAGCAATGTTTAAAAGATATGGAGGAGAAGACGATCGTACTTAGAACGTATTCTAAAGTTCTTAATTCCATCACCGTCTTCCCAAAACAAGTCATAAAAATGAACTTAAAGAACATTTGTCCTCTGTAAAATATATCCCCCGTGGTGTCAAACATGCAACCATATGGTTGCTGTTTGACAACGGGGAAAATGCTCGCCAGTTTGTGAGTCAGCCTTTATAAGGCAAGGAAATCCTGTTTCTCCCGTCATATTGAGGAAGGAAATTAATACGAGCCTGGGTATGTGGGCTCCCCCAGGTCACAGAAGCGGATTGGATTGAAGATACCATCCGACGGGGACAGGGGGATTGGGGGCCCAGGCTCTTAAATGTAAAGGTATTGCCGGCGGTCGATTGGGAAGGGTCAAAAGCGATTTTGACTCTGTGGAAACCATCGGCCGCAACAGAACTGGTTTTTCAAGATTTCTGGCTGCAGATATCCGGTGATGTTTGAGGGACGTCCCCCAAAGTGTCACTCGTGCCTGCAGCCAGGCCACATTAAAATGAACTACCCCAAGGACCATGGTAAGGTCCTGGAACAGTCACCAGATGCCACTTCCCCTACCCGGTCAAAGGGAGAGGTGGATGTGGTCGAGGAGGCTTCAGCCTCCTCAACTCTAAAAGGATTAAAAAGGAAGAAGGTGAGCAACAATAGTTGCCCGCCGAAGGAACCTAAGGCTTCGGGAGGTGGGGAAGAGTCTCCGGACAAAGCGGAAGAGCTCTACTCTCCCGAAGCCAGGAAGAAAGAAAAAAGAAAAAAAGAATGGCTCATCTCAGCAGGGAGATGATGTGCCGACTGCATGCCCCGAAGTTGTGCCACCCACGGTGGAAGAAACCACCCCCACCCTTAAAGATGATCAATTGATTATCTTTTTCTACAAGGGCGGGGATGTGCAAAAAATAGTAGAAGAACATAAAGAAACAGTCGATATTCCCTTCACACGGGATCCCGAATGGCCTCCGCAGATAGCTGTGGGGGTCATAAGGTTTCCCTTGTGGGAAAGGCTTAAAGGATTTGGGGAGGCGAGTCGCATATGGCTGGGTGGCCCTTACACGACTTACATGTCCTACATGAGTGAGGGATGGGAAATGGCGGGATACAGGAACTCAAGTGGCACTGAAGATAATGATCAATATATCGATGGATATATCGAAGAGTAGGAGGTGAAAGACCCTCGTTACAGCGTTTGAAACCTCACCTTATTGGACTATTTTTTAGTTCTTTATAACCTCAATTTTGTGTTTTAAGAAAGAAAAAAGAAAATATGTTAAGTAAGAGGTTTTAGTGCCTCCTTGTAAAATGTTTGAAACCTTATATTGATTAAAAAAAAATTAAAGAAAATATATTTTCGAGAAAAATCCAATCGGCGGGTGTTGGGTTTCGTCTCTCATCTATTCATTATAATTCATATCATTCATTAATGTGTTTGTCCAGCCCGCAATGCTCTTTGTACTGTCTATATGACAAATTTATGAAATAAAGTAGCTTGTTTACCAACCACACGGTTCTGGGTTCAGCCCCACTGCGTGGCACCTTGGGCAAGTGTCTTCTGCTATAGCCTCGGGACGACCAAAGCCTTGTGAGTGGATTTGGTAGACGGAAACTGAAAGAAGCCCGTCGTATATATGTAAATATATGTATGTATGTGTATATGTATGCGTTTGTGTGTCTGTGTTTGTCCCCCTAGCATTGCCTGACAATCGATGCTGGTGTGTTTATGTCCTCGTCACTTAGCGGTTCGGCAAAAAGAGACCGGTAGAATAAGTACTGGGCTTACAAAGAATAAGTCCCGGGGTCGAGTTGCTCGATTAAAAGGCGGTGCTCCAGCATTGCCGCAGTCAAATGACTGAAACAAGTAAAAGAGTAAAGAGTAAAGAGTATACAATATAAATAAGACGGCTAATATCGACGGAATATCAATACGCTTTCTGTAATGACAATACAAGGGAAGGATAAGTAGAAATTGACATTGTACTATAGAGAGCATGCTAATTTCTTAAATTACCAGAAACATTGCACACTCATGTGCGCGCGTGCTCACGTGTGTTTGCGTTTGCGTTTGTGTCTGCTTATGTGTGTACGTGTATGTGCGTGTGTTTGTGCATAATATGTATTTATAATTGTGTATATATAATTATGTACGGATGCATGTAAATATGTAATGGACGGCTGCAGGTTATGAGGGAAATAGCAACCTTGCAATAATTATTGATTAGAAATTAATTTCAGTTTATTTACGAAGGATTTTGCGCTTCCTATATGAGTATTAGAAATTTATTTTAAATCATTTAGATTTACCTCTGTTGCCAATTATTTGTCCCATAGTGTTATTAAATCCATTATTATCTATCATCAAATGAGACTTATTTTGTCAATATATCTCATTTTCATGAACCTCTCAGGAATAGTTGATTCTGCGTGTAATAAAAATACTTTCTAAAATCAGCTGCATCGTAAATGATAGACACATACAAAGTTTCTAAGAGCAAAATTCAGCTGCTATATATGGTTTCACATCACCTTATTAATATTGAACTATCAACCCCTCTCTGCAATATGAAATTGTACAATTATCATCGCTGCTCTTTTTCAAATTTTGCATGAAAATGCTATCAAACTACAAGGAGATTCGTTCGACAGATAAATAGATATATTTCTCTAAAGAATTATCTACTTTACTTATAAAGTTGTTATAAAAAAAAACATGCATTTCTTGAGAAATAAGTCTTTGAAATGATCACAGCAAAAAACGCTTGAAGCCGCTGCAACAGACGTGCATTCATCGTATACCATATATACGTTAGTGACATATAACTTCGTCAGATGTAGATTATCAAAAAAAAAATCAACTTTGCATCTACTATTATTAATAATTTGGTACAAATATTTCGTCTTTCGTCCATCCTAGGGTCATATCGCATTTTATAACTTACGTGACTTCACCTTCAAGCTTGTAGGTCATGCTCAATGTCAAAGTAACTGCAACGCTAAACGGAGTTTGAAATCTCTAGCATAACATTATCAAATGTGAAAAAAAATGCTTATGTATATAGCTTAGTTTTTGTCCACCATGAATCCAGTTGCCCAATTTTATTGTTTGCTCCGTCACAGTTAACGTTTGCGATATCAATCCTATTCATTATTGATTTAGCCAAGCAATTAACATCGTGTAAGCAAATCTCATGAATGTTACAGTCACATCTTTTATCCTATAATTTTTAGTAAAGATTTCATAATTACAACCTCTGAGAGAACAGATAAAATACGCAGAGACAAAATACATTAATACAGCTATTGGTAGTTATTATAGTCCAGGCAAATGAAGGCCATTTGCACTATTAATGCAAAAATGTGTATGTGTGTGAACAAACATCAAATAAATCAAAGACGACGTACTTTAGACTTGGTCAAATAAAGATTTGAGCAGAAGTTTTAATCACAACATAAAAGATAATTCAGTTCTATATTTAAGAGATGAGAAGTAATGTACGTTGTTTTTATTATTTACAATTAACGGATATTTGTCCTCGTCTTGATTGTTCTTATCACAACGTTTCGACTGATATACCTTCCAGCCTTCATCAGGCGTCCTGGGGAAGTTTCGAACCTGGGTTGTCATTCCTAAGCTATTTTCGATGTTTTATTGTTGTTGTTGTTGTTATTATTATTATTATTATTATTATTATATTATTATTATTATTATTATTATTATTATTATTATTATTATTATTATTTCTATTATTATTATTATTATTCAGTAGTTTTATTTTTATAGCGTGCTTTCACTTCACTACCGAGCGCAGCACTGTGTGCCTTGGGTATGTGCTGTGATTTGTTGTGATGCTCTGATGGTTATTGTATGGAAAGTGTTCTGCGTAGGATGTGTGCAGTGCCTAGTAGTGCAATTTTCTGTATGTTATATATGTTTGTAAGTCCTGGTGTTTTTGTTATGTATTTGTCTGAATATTTTTTTATCATGCCTAATGCACCTACTATGATAGGAATTGTTTCTGTTTTCAGATTCCACATTCTAGTTACCTCTATTTCCAGGTCTTTGTATTTTGAGAGTTTCTCCATTTCTTTTAGAGACATGTTGTCATCTGTCGGTATTGATACATCAATTAGAAAGCATTTTTTTTCTTCATGATCTCTGACAACTATATTTGGTCTGTTGGCCTTAATTTCTCTATCTGTGTGTATCGGCATATCCCAGAGTATGGTTGCTTTCTCGTTTTCTGTGACCTTTTCTGGTGTGTGCCTATACCATCCTTTTTCTGTTGTTATTCCATAATGTTGGCATAGCTTCCAATGTATGTAGGTTCCAACTCTGTCAGGTCTGTGAATATATTCCTTCTTAGTCAGGACTGGGCAGCTAGAGATAATATGATTTATTGTTTCTTGTCCATCTCCACATATTCTGCAGTTACTTGTAATATTTCTTTTCATTACATGTTTTTGGTAATTTCTGGTGGGGAGGCTTTGGTCTTGTGCTGCAATTAAAAATCCCTATGTTTCTGCTTTGAGTCCTGGGCTTCTCAACCATTGCTGGGATTTTTCTTTGTCTATTTCTTTTGCGTTTAGTTTAGTGCAGTATTTACCATGAAGGGGCTTTTCTTGCCATCGTTTTATCATGGTTCGTTGCTGTTCTATTTTTAGTTTGGATTTCATTTGTTTTATAGCTTTTGTTGTTTCTTCATCATCTTCTTCTTCTTCTTCATGTTTATTAGGTGGTATGATTTCTTGTTTGTATTTGTCAGCTTCCTTAAATACTGAGAACAGTTTTTTGTTTTGCTCGTGTTTTGCTGCTATCTGGATCAGTTTTCCTTCGTTCTGAAGTAGATAATTTTGCAGTCCTATGGTGGTTATTTTATAGTAGTTTTCCAGGTGTATAAGGCCTCTACCACCTTCTATACGTTGTATATATAATCTTTCTATGTCAGATTTTGGGTGATGCATCCTAGATCCTGTCAGTATTTTTCTTGTTTTCCTATCTATTTTGGACAGTTCATTTCGTGTCCAGTTAAGGATATTGTAGCTGTAACTTATAACTGGGACAGCTAAAGTGTTGATACCTATTATCTTGTTTTTAGCACTGAGCTCTGTTTTTAGTATTGATCTAACTCGTCTATAATATTCTTTTTTTATTTTCTCTTTCATTTGTGTGTGTTGTGTTTTATCTAGTTCATGGATTCCTATGTATTTGTAAGTTTGGCTTTGGTCTAATTCTTTTATTTCATTGGTTTTATCTAGTGTGATGTTGTTACTCTTAACTAGTTTTCGCCCTTTCATGATTACTTTTGCGCATTTTTCTAATCCAAATGTCATATCTATTTCTTTGGTGAATCCATGAACTGTCTTTAATAGTGTTCCCAGCTGTTTGTCATTTGCAGCGTATAGTTTTAGGCCATCCATATATTAAAGGTGGCTGATCGTTTTGCCGTAACATTTATATCTGCATCCAGTTCTATTTAGCATATCAGATAGAGGTGACAATGCCAAGCAGAAAAGGAGTGGAGAGCGCGTGTCTCCCTGGAATATTCCTCTTCTAATGGGGATGTCTTTGGTTTTCAAGAGTCCCTCTTTTGTTTGGAGGTGTAGCACTGTTTGCCATTTATTCATAAAGTGCTCTATGAATTCTATGATTGTTGGTGCTACTTTGTTAATGGCTAGTGTTTCGAGGATCCATGTGTGGGGGATGCTATCAAACGCCTTTTTGTAGGCAAACCTTATTATTATTATTATTATTATTATTATTATTATTATTATTATTATTATTATTATTATTATTATTACTATTATTCCTATTATTATTATTATTATTATCAATATTATTATTCCCATTATTATTATTATTATTATTAATATTATTATTCCTATTATTATTATTATTAGTATTATAATTATTATTATTATTATTATTATTATTATTATTATTATTATTATTATTATTATTATTATTATTCAGTAGTTTCATTTTTATTCAGTGCTTTCACCTCACTACCGAGCGCAGTTCTGTGTGCCTTACGTATGTGCTGTGATTTGTTGTGATGCTCTGATGGTTATTGTATGGAAAGTGTTCTGCGTAGGATGTGTGCAGTGCATAGTAGTGCAATTTTCTGTATGTTATATGTGTTTGTAAGTTCTAGGGTTTTTGTTATGTATTTGTCTGAATATTTTTTTATCATGCCTAATGCACCTACTATGATAGGAATTGTTTCTGTTTTTAGATTCCACATTCTGTTTACCTCTATTTCCAGGTCTTTGTATTTTGAAAGTTTCTCCTTTTCTTTTAGAGAAACGTTGTCATCTGCCGGTATTGATACATCAATTAGAAAGCATTTTTTTTCTTCATAGTATCTGACAACTATATCTGGTCTGTTGGCCTTAATTTCTCTATCTGTGTGCATCGGCATATCCCAGTGTATGGTTGCTTTCTAATTTTCTGTGACCTTTTCTGGTGTGTGCCTATACCATCTATTTCCTGTTGTTATTCCATAATTTCGGCATAGCTTCCAGTGTATGTAGGTTCCAACACTCTCGTGTCTGTGTATATATTTCCTCTTAGCCAGGACTGGGCAGCCAGAGATAATATGATTTATTTTTTCTTGTCCATCTCCACATATTCTGCAGTTACTTGTTATATTTCTTTTCGTTACATGTTTTTGGTAATTTTTGGTGGAGAGGCTTTAGTCTTTTGCTTCAAATAATAATCCCTCTGTCTCTGCTTTGAGTCCTGAGCTTCTCAACCATTGCTGGGATTTTCCTTTGTCTATTTCTTTTTCATTTAGTTAATCCAGTATTTACCATGAAGGGGCTTTTCTTGCCATCGTTTTATCATGGTTCGTTGCTGTTCAATTTTTAGTGTGGATTTCATTAGTTTTATAGCTTTTGTGGTTTCTTTATCTTTTCGTATTTATTAGGTGGTATGATTTTTTGTTTGTATTTGTCAGCTTCCTAAATACTGAGAACAGTTTTTTGTTTTGCTCGTGTTTTGCCGATATTTGTATCAGTTTTCCTTCGTTCTGAAGTAGATAATTTTGCAGTCCTATGGTGGTTATTTTATAGTAGTTTTCCAGGTGTATAAGGCCTCTACCACCTTCTATACGTTGTATATATAATTTTCTCTGTCAGATTTTGGGTGACGCATCCTAAATCCTGTCATTATTTTTCATGTTTTCCTATCTATTTTGGTCAGTTCGTTTAGTGTCCAGATAAGGATATTGTAGCTGTAACTTATAACTGGGACAGCTAAAGTGTTAATACCTATTATCTTGTTTTTAGCATTGAGCTCTGTTTTTAGTATTGATCTAACTCGTCTATAATATTCTTTTTTTTATTTTGTCTTTTATTTGTGTGTGTTGTGTCTTATCTAGTTCATGGATTCCTAAGTATTTGTAAGTTTGGCTTTGGTCTAATTCTTGTATTTCATTGGTTTTATCTAGTGTGATGTTGCTACTCTTAACTAGTTTTCTTTTTTCATGGCTACTTTGGCAAATTTTTCTAATCCACATTTCATATCGATTTCTTTGGTGAATCCATGAACTGTCTTTAATAGTGTTTCTAGCTGTTTGTCATTAACAGCGTATAGTTTTAGGTCATTCATATATAAAAGGTGACTGATCGTTTTGCCGTAACATTTATATCTGCATCCAGTTCTATTTAGCATATCAGATAGAGGTGACAGTGCCAAGCAGAAAAGGAGTGGAGAGAGCGTGTCTCTCTGGAATATTCCTCTTCTAATGGGGATGTCTTTGGTTTTCATGAGTCCCTCTTTTGTTTGGAGCTGTAGCACTGTTTGCCATTTATTCATAGCGTGCCCTATGAATTTTATAATTGTTGGTGCTACGTTGTTAATGGCTAGTGTTTCGAGGATCCATGAGTGGGGATGCTATCAAACGCCTTTTTGTAGTCGATCCTGGCCATACTGATGTCTTTCTTCTTTCTACGGTTGTCTTCAGTTATGGGTTTATTTATCATTAGTTGAACTTTACAGCCATATGAGCCTTTGCGCCATCCTTTCTACTCTTCTGGAAACAGGTTGTTTTCGTCTAGGTGCTCGTTCAACCTTTGCGATAGTACTGCAGTAAATGCCTTGTATATTGTAGGGAGTCAAGTCTGTAGGTCTCTGGATTTGCTGTCTTATTTGGTTTGGGAATTAAGACAGTTTTCCTCTTCGTGAGCCATTCAGGCATTGTCTCTGGCTCTACTAGTATGTTGTTAAATTTTTCAGCCAGCTTTTTGTGCATTCCTGTTAGATATTTCAACCAGAATTTGGGGATCTTGTCATGCCCAGGTGCCTTCCAGTTGCTTTGTTTTTTCAGTGCCTGGGTGACCTCTTCAATTGTTATGGGGGTCCAAAGTTGCTCAGATGCTGAGTTTGTTGTTTTAATACTCCTTTTTTTTGTTGTTTGTTCGCCGATCATATTTCTTTCCAGAATTCTTCCACTTCTCCTGCCGTTCGTGCTGCACTGATTTCTATTTTATTTTTGCCAAGTTCTTGGTAGAACTTTTGGGGGTTGGAGTTTAACTTTTTGCCTTGTTCAAAGAATCGCTGGCGTTTCTCGTGCCGGTGTATCCTTTGTGCTTTGGCAAGGATATCTTGCTTCAGCTTTTCTTTTATCTCAGTTAAATCTTTTTCTGTGATGTTATATTTGCGGAGTATTTTTGTTTTCTTTTTGTTGCTCTGTAACGTTGATTGTCTACTGATTTCATTAAGAATCGACAGATCGTTTCTCATTTTTTGTATTTTGTTTTGGATGTTATTTATCCACAAGGTTTGTTTGGGTGGTGGTACTCCTGTTTGGATGGGTTTGAGTGAGTATCCAGCTTCTTTTTGGCTGCAGTGGTTGCTGCGTATACTAAGTCATTTAGCTCAGTGATATCGCTTTTTGTTTCAGTGGCTATTAGTTCCGTGACTACTAGGTTTATGCTGTTTATAATTGGTGTTGTTGTTTCGTCTATTTTAATTTTTGGGAGGTATAGTCGTTGGTCCATTTTGAGCTCTGTGGTTTTCAGTTCTTTGACTATTTTACTTTTTATATTATCATAATCATTAGGCTCCCCTTCGTTGCTTTCAGATTTTAGATCTGTGTCGCTTTCTTTCTTATTTATATGTTTGTTTGCCCTGTTTTTGCTTGCTGTTTGTCGTGTATTATCATGCATCCTTACGGTCTGGGTTTGTTGTTTTTTGTTTACATCGTGTTTGTTGGAAATGTTACGTTTGTCTTCGTGTTTTACCGTTTCAGTGTTTATATTATTGGGCATTGTTGTGTCGCTTCTATCTACATTTTCTTGGTGTATTTTTTTCTTTTAGATGTTCTATTTCTATTTTTTAGATTTTCTAGTTCTATTTCTATTTTTTTGCGTTGAGAATTAGCTAGTTTATTAGGGTTCATTGCTGTATCCAAGCCTATATTTATGTTATTTTCCTTCCAGATTTTATATGCATGTGTTGTGTTTTCATTTTTTGGGTAGAGCACTGTTGTGAAATATGCGTGTAGGATAGAAATGTATTCCTCACGTGTCCATTTATGTCTTTTGGGTTTTATTTGCGGGACATGAGGAACAGCGTCCGGTCCATTATTTTGACGGTCGTCATTTTCGTAGGGTACCGGTTCGTTCATTTCTGTTGTCACATTGTTTTGCACGTGTAGTTTTTCGTACATTTTGTGTTGTAAGTTTCAAGTACGTACCTCCCGATTGTTATTCTTGGGTTGAATAATATCGGTGGTATTTAATTTCTTCGTAGTTCCTTTGTACATGATGTTTGGGGTCGGGGATGATCTGGTGTTGATGGATCGTAATGTATCACGCATGTTTATATGTGTTGTGTTTGAGGTGGAGATGATATCGAGTCAAAATACATCATTTCGTTTCGAAAATAGTAATAAATTTCAATGAGTATTACTTACTCCGGTACAGTCCAATCCTTTGTTAGTAAATCTTTGGCTCCATACGATGTCCTTGTTTTCGATGTTTGTGGATAGATTGCAGAGCTCTCTTTTATCGTTCTTACATCTTAAACGTCCCCCAGAGTATCTTCGTCCCCCGGTGTATCTTCCGTCCCCCGGGATTATGGTAGGTGGGCTCCATTTTTCGTATATGATCAGCTATAACCGATTTATCAATATCTCCCCATGTCACAGCTTTGTGATGTTTCTCTACACTTATTTTGAGGGGGCGTCTTGTTTCGTCTTTGTATAACCTATTACGCCACATCGACTAACAATAAAATTATTGTAAAAAAATGAGAGGCAAATCCAAACATAACAACTAGTACAGCCACACACCAATCATGCTATTTCTCATACAAATGTGGGAGGAGACTGCGAACATAACTCTTCCCAGGAAGATTAGCAACTGCGAAGTAAGCAAATCGGTCTCATCAAGGCAAACCCATTTGAACTGAGATATATAAAAGTGGTCACCGACAGAATTAAATATGCTTAGATGATATAGTAGGACTGCCTTTAAAGGCATTCCGCATCCGAGGCATTGAGTTTATTATCAGCAAGTCTGTTCGTATAATGTATATTAAAAGAAATACTGCTTTACTGGTTTCTGATTGAAGTAGACTTTCTTGAAATACATAAAAGACAAAATTATTATTCATTTGAATTTTCCATAATCTCTATAATCAAGTACGTGCTATTCAAAACATTTCTATGAACAAAATAAACGCTGGGTCAGATGGGCCCACACAGTCTACAACATTATTCTCTCGCCGCTTCCAGATGTCCTTTTCCTTTTGTTCACATATCTTTGAGAAATGTAAAAAAAAAATTTCCCTCTGTTAGCCTACAATAATTGTACTCATTCGTAGGGGAATATTACATATGAAAACACAGAATCGTCAACCTATTTCCATAGAAGCGGAATCATATGCTCATTCCAATACAAAGTAAAAACCCCAACACTGTCACATGTATATATATATATATGTGTGTGTGTGTGGTGTGTGTGTGTGTGTGTGGTGTGTGTGTGTGTGTGTGAGTGCGTGTGTGTGTGTCCAATTAGAAAAAAATTACCTAATGTAAATTAAGTCTAACCGTACAAAACATAGTATTTTTTGTAAAAATAATATAAATATGAACAAAGTTTAGCGTAAAACATGTCTTTAATGCCTACTCTAGAGAGTTAATGTCGTCATTTATGAAAATATAAAGGGTGGAGGATGAATTAAAGAGAATGAAGTATATGTGTAATAAAAATTCTTATTTACTCAAGATCCTTATTTAACATGGAATTATAATGAAAGAGAAAATGAGGAGTAGTGGTAATTCAATTAGAAATATGACGATTAATGATGTATTATACTTACGAAGTCAATTGTTAAAAAGAGAGATATTACAAAAGCATTTCAGGAGATATAGAAAGAGGAAAAATATAGAAACGATAGGGTAATTTATTTCTTTTATTTATCTCCCCTACACTAGTAACATTTCGTTTCCTTTTCACCCTCTCTAATTTATTAACGTATCGCTTCTTTATTTTCTTCTTACTACATCTATAATTTTTAAAAATCTCTCTTATTAACAATAGACTTTGTGAATATAATGCAACGTTAATCGTCATATTTTTCGATTGAATTTCACATTTATTCCTTTTCTCCTTTATTGTGCTTCCCAGTTACCATAATATTTATCTTGAGTAAACAAGAATCCTTAATACCCATCCACCGCATTCATTTTAATTCCTCCTCCTACCGTATATATTTAATAACTGACTATATTAACTTTGTAGTGTAAGCTTTACAACCGTAATTTTTTACGATAGACCATCTTCTGCTTATGATATAAAAAATACCAAGTATTGTTTTCAACAGATTTAATTTACATTAGGTAACCATTTCTCATTGGATATTTCTCTAGCTCGCCTATACTGCATATATGGAGATTCGATTAGCAAATCTATACTAATCTATAGAGAGAAAGTTATCGATATCTCTATATCTTTAACGTTCCCTAACCTTTCAACCGTTAGTTGTGGTTAATAATTGACATGACCTCCATCACTATAACACATAGATAGGAACGAATAAACATGAAACTAGGAGATTCAACTTCTCTGCTCTTTTTTTAAGTTCCTATTATTTTTCTATGCACTGATGATTACTTTGATATTTGCAAATTCTAAAATGAAGTTATATCTATGTACGAAATGATTATATGCATGAATAAACTTCTTAGAACTTTTTAACATTTTATCTCCTCCATTTTTGACAAATAAGATTGGATTTGTATTGTTTCATTCCATAAATCAATCATACTCCTAATATACAGACAGATATATGTATATATAGAGAGAGATATGTATAAACATATCTATCCATCTATCTATCTATCTATATATATATATATAATATATATATATATATATACATGCATATATATGTATATATATACATATATATATATATATATATATATATATATGTATATATATATATATTATATATATATATATATACATATATATATATAATATATATATATATATATATATATATATATATATTATATATATATATATGTATATACATGCATATACTTGCATACATATAAATATATATATATATATATATATATATATATGTGTGTGTGTATATATATATATGTATATATATTAGATATATGCATGTAGATGCAAGTATTCCTTTAGCTCTGATTTGCATATAGGAATTTCCCAGAATAACTATTGTTTGATAGACTATGACGCCGTAAACGAATTACAAGTACTGAAAATCAAAAATATTTTATGAATGCTGGTATGTGGTCTCATTAGTTATGCATTTCATGCAATAATTTGCTGTGTACTATACATAGTAAATCGACATTTCCAATTCATATGAAACTGCATTTAATTAATTTTATTTTATATTAGATAACTATATATTCTTTTAAAGTTGTGTTTCAATTTAATTCAATTCCTCTTAAGGCAACATTGAATAATTTAATCATCTTTACGGGGTATGTGTACTTGATCATTTAGTCACATGATTTATATTCACATTTTATGTTTAAAAATCCTTTGCCACGAAAATCGTATGATATAAATAGTTGCCACTAGTTAACTTAAAAGTTATTATTTTCTTATTTTACACACCCTGTTATTCCTTGTAAATGTAAATTCATTTCTTTCTAGTATCTCAAATTTATCTGATTGTTATAGTTTTATCTATATTTTAATCTATTATAAATTAATTCTAGAAATGATACTGTTTTCTTAATTTCATACAGCGAAATATAAGTTTTACTCATTTATAGATGTTCCGTTATTTACCATTGGTTGTAACAAAAATATGAAATATATTATTTTGAAAACTACGTGGAATTCTGTCAAAATATTATGTGTTGTTTGTAATATTTCTTCGAATTACAGATTAGCATAAACATATGAAATCTTGCTTTGCTCAACAGGTGTTTAATCCATTCAAGACCCGATTTGAACCCTCATAACAGAATAAACTCCATTTTTTCCCTGGCTTCTTCTAATATTTTGAAACTCATCACGGGCCCTGAAACCTTTCATACATGCAAACACACATATATGTATATACACTACATTCAATGTATAATGACGATGATGATGACGACGACAACGTTCATGATGATGTGTATGATAGTGGTGGTGGTGTTCGTGGTGGCAATCTCTCGTAGTACGAGATTTAATGCTCTACAATTTCTGAAAAACTTGCACAAACGATGTTTATAGTGTTTAAGTTTATGCCCTGTGCATTAGTTTGCACCCACCATAAAATCGGCATTGGTTGAACAGGTGCACTGTGCACCATATGAGCGGTGTTGATGTGAGTGCACAGCAATGTGAAATTAATCGTTTTGCTCAGAAACAGCGCATCAACTGGTCCAGGAATTGAAACCACATGTGTGCAAAACCTAAATACTAGGCGTTACACCCTCAACGGCATACAATAATATGACTGGTTATGGAAGGGAAAATTATAGTAGCTATAATTACAGACTATATACTATTTTTTCAGTCACTGTTTAACATTAAAGAAAGGTCCTTTCATATCTTGCGAGGCTCTGGGATTCAGCTGCAGCTTTTAATTTCTGTATCATTTCATAGGAATACAAAATCTGCCGTGATGTTGTCTTCTTGATTGAAAATATCATACTCCTCGTTTTCTTGCCCATTGTTGATCCTTAAAATTATTTTGCTGAGTGATCTACATAATAGAGTATATAATTAGTATAAAATTAATTTATTTCATGCCTCTTCCTCGTACTTGTTATGTAGGTATCCAAGTCACTCTTGTACAAAATTGTTGCTTTGATTTCTCTGTATGAGTGGACTCATATATTCTAGTGTTCCGTTCTTCATTTGACTTCTCTAGTTTGAATGTAAACACTTGACATTTTCTTTCATTTTGTTTAGCTGTTTCACGTCTTTAATTTCGTTCAAATGGAACTGCATTAAATAATGTGAGAATAAAATGTACAGTGTCAGTATTTCGACGATCCTGCAACGATTAAACACAGTGTGATAAAAATTAAGTTAAAAAAAAAACTTTTCAATATTCACTCAAGGGCATTAGATTCGTTTCTCATGTGTTTCAATATAAAAATAAATAAATATTGTTACTGATTATTACCCAGGAAAACTTTAAAACACAATCATATTTTTTGTGAACAAAAACAAATACTGTCATCCTCGGGCTCGAATCTTGTTTGAATTAAAAAAAAAATGTGATGAAAACGTTCTGCAGGATATGTTAATGTGAGACTATAATGTGTGATGCACAAAAATGTGAAACTGTAAAATAATAAGAAAATATACCAAATAAAGAATAGTAAAATACCTTTTATGTTCCCTTATTACCTGTTCTCCCACTTGAATTAAAAGTGTGTCATTTCGTTATGTGCATCATGTAATGTGGCCTAGAACATAACATTATAAGGAACGACTAAGTACCTTGAAAAGTGTTATGATCATCATTTATATCGAGAAACAGGTGATATACTATCAGCAATATAGTGATATATAATCATACTGAATCACGGGGGAAATGTGTAATTAGAAATATTAGATTCCATCCAACTAGAGTCTTCTTTCATGATGTCTTTGTGGGTTTACAATTTTCTAATGATGGCTTTACACATTAATAACCAATCTTCCAAAAGATGGATGTGAGTAATTCTTCAAAAATATTAGATAGATTTAAGTTTATTACTAAACAAGTGTATTTTTATTTTAGGCACATCGATTGCATCCGCTACATTAGAGGGAAAATATGTCAACCTTAATGTGGGAACCTATTTTTCAAATTCAAAGTAAATCACTTTATTATTCTGTTTGAAGCTGTATCCATTCTTTTATTTGCCGTATATCAGAACCATATCTGATAACTGGATATATATTTTGCTTCACATTATAATCTCTTAGGCTTTCTCCTACTCTTGTTCCCCCGCATCACTTTCATTTTTGATCTTCTTCATCGTTATCATCTTTGATCTTCTTCATCGTTATATTATTCGCCATTAAAGTGATTATCATTTCCTTCTTCTTCCTTGCAGTTACGTGGACGTAATAACATCTGGTGGAAGGTTTAATGATACACCACCGTCATCTAAGAAGTTGTGGCCGAAAATTAGGCTGGGATAGAAAAATTGTAGTCTTCTCGCATTCACCATGTCTGACCGTTCATATAAATCTTACGAAAGCGAAATATTCAATACGTGAGATTTATGCGCAAAACCCTAGTAGCTATATATTGAAAATTGAGCTACTAGATTAAATCGTTGTAGTTATGTCCACAAACAACGATTTTAAGTAGATGCATAGAGCACAATTACTAGTAAATTTACTGAAGCAGTCGTGACTAACAGACGCAAACAAAATATGTTGAAGTAGTATTATACGAAGTTCAGAACTTACTGTACCTTTGTGAAAATGAAAACATGTCTGTAAATTACACGTTCCACAACGAAATTGAGAATGGAAATTTACATAAATATACATTGTGGCCTACGTAGGAAGGGGATAGGAAGACAATATTTGTTGCTTGATATAGATCAGAAAAGAATGTGAAATTAAACGTTTAATTAAAAATATAATCCATTGGTAGTAGTGCAGTGGAAGCAGTCGGTGATGAGATAGGGTCGAAGATGGGTGCCGGTGAGGTGGGTGGTGTTAGAGGGGTAAGGGTATGTCTGGCATCTAGAGCGGGAGTAGGGGAACGAGCCAGGTTGGAAGGTTGGGTTAGGGACGAAGCTATGTACCAAGAGGTCTCGTATGTTGTGGGATCGTTTGAAAGAGGTGAGGGGTCCATTAGAGAAGATGTGCGAAGTGGAGGAGTCAGACTGGAGTCACCAGACCAGAAGGCTCGGAAAATGGTGCGGTGGAGAGGTAGGGTGGTGAGGTGGTAGGTGAGGGGAAACACGAGACGGGACTGGTGCGAGGGGAGGGAGCAGATGTACAATCCACAGAACGTGCTCTGGCAAGACCAGAGGGGATATTGTTGAGGGGATATCCACGTAGGATGAAGTGGCGAGCTATGAGTTGAGGCTGAGTCTCAACGTCATGGTCGTCACTGCAGATCCGGCGTAAACGAAGGAATTGGGAATAGGGGATGGAGAGCTTCGTTGTTTGAGGGGGGAGAAGTTGAGTTATGAGTGTGAGTCTGTGTGTTGGTAGTGGATGGAGGTGGTGAGAGTGGAGTAATGAATGCTGACCGAAATGTCAAGAAAGGAGACAGAGGTGTCAGAGGTAGTGCAGTAGAAGTGGAGGGCAGGATGGAAAGATTTGACAAAAGAGAGAAAGAAGTCTAGATGTTCGCGGGTGAGTGAGGTCGCACCGATAGAGTCGTCAAAGTAAAAGCCGTAGTGTTTGGAGTGGGACCAGTGAAACTTGAGAATATTTGGGCCTCAACGTAGCCAACGAACATATTCGCATAGTTGGGGCTTATATATATATATATATATATATATATATATATATATATATATATATATATATATATATATATACATATATATATATACATATATATATAAATTAATATAAAAATTAACAGAATGAGATAAAATTCCAAGGTTATGAAAGCTTTTCCGAACATTTATAGGTAGAAGGTCTTACAGCTGTTTCCCGGATATTTTATATATCCCTTCATCGGAGACGTTATGAGAAGATGGTTAAGCAATAGTTATTATACATAAGATATGAAATATAGATTGAAGTGGAGGAACGAAAATACACGAGATATGCAGGGATTTAGTATCTTCAGTTCCATTATTTATGCAGAATGGTATATATATAAGATTCCTTTCTCTTGTGATAAAGTTCCAATAGTATTTGAAATTGGTCATTCCAAGCATAGAGTTTGTAAATTGTGTTAAGTAAATTCATGTATAAATATATAGATATATGTCACAAAATAGCTAGTACTAAATTCATTGTAAGAGCAGGACGTAGTAGTTGTACTAGCTAATAATGTTCGTAGCCGCATCAACATAGCAGTTCCGTTCGAATGGACCTCACTGCGGTGCTTTACACTAAGAGAATACCACTTTCAGCTGGTTAACGATGCACAGCTGCATCCGATATTTTGGCTACAAACATTATATACATACATATTTATGTGTGTGTATATATATATATATATATATATATATATATATATATATATATGTGTGTATATATATATATATACCTAAATATATGTATGTATATATATTAATATGTATGTATACATACATTTATGTGAGTGTGTATGTGTGCGCGCACGCGTAGGTATTTCTTAGGTTTGCAAGAAATGCATAAGTTTCTTTCCAAGGAAACATTATATATATATATATATCTTATTATCTTATTATAAAAGGCAGATTTTATCTGCCTCCATTTGTCACTTATAGAAATCTACAATATAGGATTTCTTCAATTACAATTTACCTAGCATTTTAAGAGTAGAATGCATCGGGTCATGCCAGGTCCAGATTTTAAAATTTAAACTCCAATTAAGCAAAATTTACAGAAAACTCACATTCTGGTGTGTATGTCAAATGCTTTTCTTAGTCTGGTTTACAGCACACGCAAACGCACACACACAGTGTGCAACGAATAAACTGAAACTAATTCACTGTGTGTGTGTTGACAGGTAGACAATAGAATGCGATGGCGATGTAATATTTGTTTCTGTCTATCACGCTGATAGATACATGAGTAAAATGTATGGCAAGCTAAGAGATAAGAGTGAGTGAAAATGTTCTTGGAAGAGAGTAAATAGCGACAGAGTGATTTGAGGAAGACTAAACTGAAAGTATGAAACAGTGTTTATGTATAAACAGACGACATTTATATATAGTTATTAATATATGTATGCATCCGTTTAACCCTTTCGTTACCAAACCGCCCGAATTTACCTATTCATATTCAAATGAGAATATCAGAGTAATTCTCTTTAGTACATTTGTGAAAACCCGTATTATACTTCGTAAACACTTCAAATACAGTTTTGTACAAAAATCGAAGTGTAATTTTAATTCCGTGAATTATGGGAGATTTTTTTCCGAAATTTGTTCCTATTGTGTTTTCAAAATTTGTAATTCTGACAAAAAATGGATACGAATTTCATTATATCAAGCAGCGAGTCAGAATTCGAAGGAATTTCTACTGAAGACCTTCATAAATCTAACTCTATGACTGAAAAAAGAAGCATCTTTATATAAGAGTGAAGTTGTGTGTCTGTCTCCTACGATTTAGATTCCTAACTACTCCCACATTTTGCGGTGCAGTTTAACCAAAAGCGGGTATCTTATAGTCATGATTCATATCGAGCCCTTCTGGGTATTAGCGCGCGTCTACGATGAGTCTACGATATAAAAAAAATTTACCATCATATTTTTCCATTTTGATGCATTTTTTCGCTTTTATATAAGGGAAGTAACTCTCTAAAAATATCTACGATGTGTCAACGATTTAAAAAAAAATTACCTTAATTTTTTTTCAATTTTTAATGCATTTTTTTGCTATTTTTTGGCTATAACTCTCTAAAAATGCTTATATAGTTATTTCCCTTACAAACCCGAGCAACGCCGGGCGATACTGCTAGTATATATATATATATATATCTTATTATAAAAGGCAGATTTTATCTGCCTCCCTTTGTATCTTATAGAAATCTACAATATAGGATTTCTTCAATTACAATTTACCTAGCATTTTTAAGAGTAGAATGCATCGGGTCATGCCACGTCCAGTTTTTAAAATGTCAACCCCAATTAAGCAAAATTTAGAGAAAACTCACATTGTGGTGTATATGTCAAATGTTTTTCTTAGCGTGGGCTACACCACACGCAAACGCACACACACACAAACGGAGTAAACTGTTTCACTGACGCTATCACCCTTCTCCTCCTTTCTCTTTGCAAGTTTGCAGCTATTAAAGTGAAAACAGTGAATCCGACAGCGATTAAGAAAATGAATTGGTACCTGAATGGAGTGAAAATTTAAAAACTGTTTCTTTCGGTGATTTTTCTGAAGAAACTGCACCAAGCCACAGACTTTCCCAGAAGAGTAAAGCCTTAAACTATTTCTTTTTACTTTTTCGAATGAGCCCATTTGAAATCATTACGGCAGAAACGAACTGTTACACTAAACGTAAACAAAACGAAAGAAAGGATAGTTTGTGGTTTCCCACAACCTTAAATGAAATTAAGGCCTATTTTGCCATAAATATTATTATGGGTATCAGAAAGTTACCCAGAATAACAAATTCTATCGTAAAATTTTGTTGTATACCCAATTGAATATTAGCTAATAACCCATTTTCTATAGCGATGTTTGAACAAAATTTTAATAATTTTATATATTGTTGAATTTACCTGTATCTACCTGCAATTAGAGTCACTTTGTGACAAAAATTATAGTATAGAATTGGTTGAGGACATTTCATTAAATTATCTTCCAAAAATCACATTAATATATTGATAAATAAAAAAGTTTAATGAAACCAGACTAAATTTATGATTACGTTAGAAAATAATTGAAACACATAAGGGGTGTATTTTGAACAGAAATATAGTAACGAATGGGTTAAGAAAAACAAAAAAATATTTTATTCTTTATAAATGTTTTGTTCAAAATAACATTTTCTTTTAAGAATGTGTATATAACAGAGTATGTGTATATAACTACGTGACTTATATCTTTATATATAAGAGTGAAGTTGTGTGTCTGTCTCCTACGATTTAGATTCCTAACTACTCCCACATTTTGCGGTGCAGTGTAACCAAATCCGGGTATCTTATAATCGTGAGTCATATCCAGCCCTTCTGGGTATTAGCGCGCGTCTACGATGAGTCTACGATTTTAAAAATATTTACCATCATATTTTTCCATTTTAATGCATTTTTTTCGCTATTATATAAGGGAAGTAACTCTCTAAAAATATCTACGATGTGTCAACGATTTAAAAAAAAATTACCTTAATTTTTTTTTCCATTTCTAATGCATTTTTTTCCTATTTTTTGGCTATAACTCTCTAAAAATGCTTATATAGTTATTTCCCTTACACACCCGAGCAACGCCGGGCGATACTGCTAGTATATATATATATATATATATATATATATATATATAGGCAAAGAACATCGTGCAGTTACATTGTACACACAATCTTTATTTTCTTTTTCTCAATCTTAGGTTTCACCTGTATGTCCAGTTACAGTTGTGTATCTCTTACATTATTTTATCATTAAACATCACTTCGAAAATGAGCAAGACATATTTTTGATTGCAAGAGTTGAAATATTACGGTCCTGAATAAGTGAATAATTTCCACTGTCGCATAAATTATCACTTTCACATATATAATTATTGCTTTGACAAACTACACGTCTTTTGTCACACACACACACACACACAAACAAACACAAACACACACACACATACACACTCACACACACATTAAACTATTACTCATTTACTTGTTTGAGTAATTTGTATGCGGCCATACTGGAGTACAGCCTTTAGTCGAACAAATGGACCCATGTCCTATTCTTTGTAAGCCTAGTACTTATTGTATCGATTAATTTTGCCGAACCGCCATGTTACGGTGACATAAACACACCAGCATTGTTTGCCAAGTGATGGTAGGGGGAACACAATATAGACACAGACACACACACACATACGCACACACATATCTATATACGACAGGCATCTTTCAGTTTCTGTCAACCAATTCTAGTCACAAGGATTTATTCGGCCCGAGGCGATAGCAGAAGATACACATGATGCCATACAGTGGGAATGAACCCGAAGCCGGCGCCTGTATCTGTGAGTAATTATTTCACACTTTGATATACACCTGTTATTATGCCGATTAAAATACGTTCATTGTCTGCGGCTACCTGATGCCATCAATGATGGATGTGAATACCACTGCATTTACTTCAATAATTCCAGATCCGCCGAAGGATGCAATACGACCACTTGTCCAGAATCTCACATGCTAACGGTGAAATTCTTGGCAAACCGTGCAAATTGAGTCGGAAGGACTGTTGTGATCAAAGAAGAATCTCGTGCAATCAACTTTTTCATATTGCTCTCATGCCGTTATATGTGTGCATGTGTGTTTGCATGCGTGTGTTTCTGTCTGAGTGTGTGTCTGAGTGTGCTCGTGTGTTTCTGTGTGTTAGTGTGTAGTTCTGTGTGGAAGGGTTTTGTTATATGCCCTAAGTTACATTTATTAGTTCAGCGTGATTCATCTAATGAAAGAGTAGCGTAGGGAAAGCGCTGGGACATTTAGATGAAAATATTTCGGGCTATGCATAATAAAGATATGGATACCTTTTCAAATATCAAACGCAGTGAAACAATTATCCGCACGGTGATTAATTAAGTTAAAAATTCTGAAAATAACGGCTTTATCAATTGATTACACAGTATTACAAATATTCTTAAATTCCTTATTTGCGCCGCATTTCATTGTTTTTGGCGGCATGTAGTATTATATTGAAAGTTTAGAAGCATTTTAGAAAATATGGTACGACGGAAAAGACAGAAAACCAATGCCTAGAGATATTTCGAATCCGTATTGAAGTTAATTAATTTTAAATTACAAAACTGGCACCCTTCAAAAAAAACAAATTATTGTTTAAATTACTTCTTTTTCTTGTAAATATGTGGACAGTTTTGTAATAAATAATATTTTATCAATTTATTTTTGCTTTAGTTTTCGAATTTATTTTGTTGATTCATTTGTATTTCTTCATTATACAAGTGTATTTTCTTTTGCATTTTATAAATGTGCACACCTGTCTCAATAAAAGCTCAAGTAAAATGAAATAATGACGATGATGATGACGGTGAAGTTCATGATGACGACGAGGGTGGTGGTAGTGATGATAACGATGACGACGATGTTGAACCTGGTGGAAGTAAACAATTTTCATTACACAAAGCAATGCTGTGAAGTTGAGTTGAAATGCTAATTGAGGGAAAACCATAGGAAAATAGACCTGGAGGGATAAAAAGATGCACGATTCTTCTTTGCGATGGACACTAAATAGATACCTTATATTGAAGACTAAAGTAATGCTTGGAATTGGTTACAAAATGTTACTTGCAGTCGGAAACTTAGGTCTTAATATTCGCTGTGTAGAAAAAAGTGTTCAGAATGAACTAAACTACATCAACCACAAGATTGACCATTCCTCAGTATCTTACAAAGGTAGACTGCAAGGGAGAGAAAATGTGTGTGTGTGTGAGAGAGAGATAGAGGAGGAGAAGGAGAGCGAAATATGGAAGGCTAGAACGGTGTGTTTTAAGCGAATGTAGGAAAACGACTTAGAAAAATACAAGAAAAGGCATCACAATATCACAAGAATGAATCATTAGAAATCATCCAATGAGTTTCGATTAGAAGAGGTGAGAAAATGGTTTGAACTTGAGCTAAAAGATGTGGTAGAGAGTTAAAAGACCTTGGAACGTCGGGGTCTTATATGAACATGGAACCGAACATCGAAAATCTGAAATTGTGCTGTTAAGAAAGGAGAAAAATCGAAAGTTGTGAAAACGATCACATGACCTGTTAACATTAGAGACTTCGGAAGCGACATATGAAGTTCTCAAAAAGGATAGGGAAGTGCTATGGACAATGAGCCATATACGAATTGTGCAAAAAATAATAGTTATCATGAGTAGAGTGAGAAAATATTTTAAATTGCTTGGACAAAATAGTCAAGGAAGTGAGAATAGGGTACATTCTAAAAAGAGTGATAGTTCGCAATTGTAAAGATACATTTGAAATCTCCAAGATTTCCAAAAAGCACATCTTATTTCCCAGCATATTAACAGCTCGTAAGTTGATGACACTTGCAGCAACTATCTGAATAATAACAACAGCAACAGCAACAATAATATTAATGATGATGATGATGAGGAGGAGGAGGAGGAAAACAAGCCAATATTAGTTCGCTATGATAGGCTAGAACAGGATTTACATTGGAAAATATGTAAACGCTAAAAATTCAACACTCCTCTTTACTGGTATGATCATCTTCCTGGGCCAGTCGTTGAAAGTAAAAATGTCCCAATCCTCTAGGATTATCCACTTAACACAGATTCATTGATTCAGGATAATCGACCACATATAGTCATTAAAGACGGAAGAAAATATTTGTAAACTAATAAATGCAAGTTTTCCATTGGAAAAATATATCTGTAAAGGAATTTGACAAATTAAGTACCTGAAAACTGAAATACAAAATACGTGGCATTTTACAGCAGGAACTGTATCTGTCATTGTGGGTGCTCTAGATATGATGAGAAAGGGATGTCAAAACCTCTAGATAATATCCCAAGAGAACCATGTCTCAGGGAAACCCAAAAGAATGTTGCTGACATACTGCGCAAAACCCTACCAACTGAAATATTTGTGTTGTATTACATATCGATATTTCGCTACTGCCTCTGCCGCTTCTCCTCTCGAAGCTTTCAGTCACACTATAACATCTCTCAGTCTTCAGTCACCTGGGGAGGCTGGGGTTTTCTCGGTAAGTGATTATAACAAACAAGCAGATGAAATGTAAAGGAAACTGGAAATACAATGAAAGATTGAGGTCTAGCAAAAAGTAGCCTTATATGGAACAGCGGACATCATAAGGAAAGTATTGTCTGTCTGAGGTCTTTGTTGTGACTTGACAGATGACTAAAGACTCCGGTGCATTATTACTTACACTGTATTACGAAGGAATAATAACAACAACAATAATAATAATTATAATAATAATGATAATCATAATGATGAGGATGAGGTTGATGATGACGATGATGATGATAATGATGATGATGATTATGATGATGATGATGATGATGATGATGATGATGATGATGATGATGATGATGACGATGATATTTATCAGATCAGAGCGCCCAGGAACAAGCTCTGAGAACTAATTACACCAAGTTCCAAATAGATGAGAATAGCGAATTGCCCCTTTCTAGGTTGAGTAGCAGGTGACCGGAAACAATCTCACATATTGTGAGTGACTTAGCAGGAAGGCACAAAAGCCGTACAAAAGAAACAAGATAACACGGTTAAGTTCGTCCAATTGAGGTTATGCGAAAAATACAGATGGTACAGAGCACGGAAATTGTACGAACATGAACAAGAAGGAGTCACTGAGAAGGAGGATCATAAGATACTGTGAGATTTTGCAATCTAAAGTGACTCCCTAATCGAGATTCGGAGTTTAGATATTGTTGTGGTAGAGAAAATGAAAAAAAAGAAAATAGAGATCATAGATATAGCAATACCTGGAAATACGTACATAAGTAAGAAAGAACTAGAAAAGATTGAAAATTACAGACTAATGATAGACGAAAATGCAACAATGTGGACTATGAAGAGAGTGTATGTCATTCTAGTAATCATATGGGCACTCGGAGCACTAACGAGTAAGTTCGAAAAGGATGTCGAAGAAATCGAAATTGACATGAGAGCACAGCAAGCCCAGCACACTGCTCTTTTGGGATAGTTAATACTTTGGGATTAGTGCTCGGATGTTGAATGTCTCCTACGATAACTAACAATCAAGGATCAAAGCTTGCAATGTGCAAAAAGAGATTCCAAGCAGTGACCTGAAAAATAACAATAATAATAATAATAATAACATTGAAAAATACCTTAGGAATGAGAACCCAGGTTCGAAATTTCCCCAAGACACCTGAAGAAGGCTGGAGGGTATATCAGCCGAAACGTTGTGTTAGCAACAAACAAGATTAGGAAAAATATCAGTTGGATGTAAATAATGTAAATAATGTACATAATTCCTCATCTCTTAAATATAGAATTGTAAGCTTATTCTTCTTCTTCTTCTTCTTCTTCTTCTTCTTCTTCTTCTTCTTCTTCTTCTTCTTCTTCCCCTACTCCTTCTTCTTCTGCTTCCACTTCTTCTTCTTCCACTTCTTCTTCTTCCACTTCTTCTTCTTCTCCTCCTCTTTCTTCTTCTTCTTCTTCTTCTTCTTCTTCTATTTCTTCTTCTTCTTCTTCTTCTTCTTCTTCTTCTTCTTCTACTCCTTCTTCTTCTGCTTCCACTTCTTCTTCTTCCACTTCTTCTTCTCCTCCTCCTCTTTCTTCCTCTCTTCTTCTTCTTCTTCTTCTTCTTCTTCTTTGTCTTCCTCTTCTTCTTCTTCCACGACTTTATTCCGTTCTTTCGTTTCTTCATGCAGTATACTGCCAATGCTTACTTTCTTGGAAGGAAATCTTCGAAGACATTTGAAAAGGATAAGCTTTGTATCAACCCTAAAATGGGACTTTAGTTAACAAAGGTCAGTCCTCCAGAGGGGTAGCTGACTTGCAAAACGATTTAAACAACAAAATATTGTATAGAACCCTTTTTAAACGAGTGAATTAGTCAATCTTACAGTACTCCAAAAAATACATCACCAGGTCTCAATAATGATGATGATGATGATAATAATAATAATAATAATAATAATAATAATAATAATAATAATAATAATAATATAATAATAATAATAATAATGATAATAATATTTATTATTATTATTATTATAATATTGATAAATACATAAATAAATAAATAGATAAATAAATATATACATGGCATGTAAAGGGAAAAGTCGACGGTCAGTTTGCAAGAGAAATAAGCGCCAGGACAGATACTGAAGGCCGGTGGTTATGTTATAGGAGGAGTAACCTAAAGATAAATAGGGTTCATTTATATGCGCGTTTCACAAGAAATAGATTATAGGCTGAACTGTATGAAGTGCAGAATAGTCACTTCAGAAGTGAAGAATGTGCGGTGAAAGGGGTGAAATAATACTTTCTTAACCTCTAAGTATGGAACTGCATCCTTTGACGAAGTTTGCACACAAAAAGCTCTCAAAGCAACTAGAATACTACCTCGCAATTTAAATGATATGCTTTTGTAACCCAGGAACAATAAATATCAACCTGATGCACAAAATGGATATCATCCATATCATAAGCAGTTGTCCGAAAACGTTATCACGTTATAGTCTACCGATGAGACATGATGTTATAGGTAGGACACATTATAATGATATCTATCAGAAGTATAACCCCGAGGACAAAGAAATAAGAACTCACATTGCCACTCATAATGAAAAAGAAGTACTTGTGAAAAATCCCCGTGAAAACCCCAATAAAATGTAACCAGAATAGACATGACATAATGGTTTAAGCCAGAGAATAGAAACTGTAGAGTTGTGGCAATCAGCTGCCCAGCAGATGTTAACGTAAAGCAGAATATCAGCGAAAAAGAAAATACCTACGTTGAACTATAGTGAAATCTGCATTTACTCTATCCCGAGTACAAGTTCAGGTTCATAACTTTAATTATTTGAGCACTGTGATGTGTAACACACATGAGAAAAGAGGCTTCTCAAAACCAGATATGAGAAGGCTGATTTGATGACTACAAATCCAAGCCATTACTCGAAATGTAAAAATCTGTAAAACTTTCCAGATGTTTATCATTTATGTATATATAAGCATGTCTAGATATGCAACAATACGCATGAAAATACATGCATAAAATACCATATAGATCTGCACATATGCATGTATGTATATATATATGCATACAGGTATAGATGTTCAAATTTCAATAAATGACACTTGGATCTAGCTTAGACACGGGTTCTTTCTGAATTGACAAGATATATTTTCTACTCTAGGCACAAGGACCGAAATGTTGAGGGAGAGTGCCAGTCGATTAGATCAACCCCAGTACGTAACTGTTACTTAATTTATCGAACCTGAAAGGATGAGAGGTAAAGTGGACCTCGGCGGAATTTGAACTCAGAACATAAAGACATAGGAAATACCACTAAGCATTTCGCCCGGCGGGCTTACGCTTCTTATTTCTCTTTAGTCCACAATTGACTAAACGTGACAAACAAGGACAGACAAAGTGATTAAGTCGACCACATTCACCATAGTGAGTAACTGGTACTTAATTTATCGACCTCGAAAGGATAAAAGGCAGAGTCGACCTCGGCGGAATTTGAACTCAGAACGTAGGAAAGGACGAAATACTGCTTAGTATTTCATCCATCGTGCTAACGTTTCTGCCAGCTCACCGCCTTAATTGGCTAGAGATCCTGCAATGAAACTGAATGACAATAATAAATACATGCATACGTACATTCATACATACATACACACCGATACATATATATATCTGTGTAATGTCTATATCTGTCTGCGTATTATCTTAAGTGTACACGTGAGTGCTTTAGAATATGTTTATATGACTGCATTTATTTGTATGTATTTGAAACGACATATCAGTGAACATCGTGCTCCGTGCAAAATATTTCGCCACTAGCTAATTTCTATTTACACGTTGCGAAAATGCGAAACAAAAAATATGCTATAACTAAGTGTATATATAATAGAAGTCAAAATTAAGTAAGCTCCTGGAATTAAGTAAAATCAAACGTTTTGAGCTATTCATTTTAATATAAATATACCTGCAGGCATTTTTATCATGCTTCAGATCCCTCGTTGAATATATTTTTCGTCCAGATTCTTTGCATACGTAAAACTTTAGTGATTGAGGTTTGCTTCTAATTCTTCATTGATAATTTAAAATTTATGTCGACATTATTCCTTTTACGATAAATGCGGGGAGCCGGTGGAAACGTTGGCACGTCAGGCAATATGTTAATTTACTTTTCGTCAGTATTTACGTTCTGAATTGAAATTCTGCAGTGGTTTAGTGTGTCTTTTACCACTTTTTGGGCCGATTAATTAGGTGCCAGTTGAAGACTGGAGTTAATGTAATCGACTTAGTCCTTTAGCCCAAATCTCGAACTTTGTGCCAAAATTTGGTACCAATATTCTTTCACGCTGCTTTGGCGCATTCATATCTAGTACAGCATTCGGACATGCAAAACAGAGAGCAACACGAGAGAAAAGCATTGTTCTATCAGATTCATTGCAACCACCTAAAGTGACTATCTATGAAAATAGTTGATGTCCATAGAAAAAAGATGTTAAGAAATGTTTGTTACTACATGACCGCATCCTACACTTAGATATGCATGCCTAAAATTTGCTAGGATTTTCCCTCTAGTAACGTGAATATTAAATATTTGAATTTGTTGTTCCTTGTAGTATTATATTGTCAATATAATGGCGTTCAAGATATAATGGTGTGTCATATTCTTTTTAAAGTAATATTTACAAATGCATTTTCAAGGATTGTGTCATATGTGGTTGCCACAGTACTAGGTCAGTCGTTGAAGTATCACATGCATGTTATTTTATTCGTGCCTATATTTATGTGTCTGCAGACTAATACAAATTAGTATATTCATGAATTCTGATAATTGTATATAAATATTCATTTGTGGCATATGATAAAAGCTTTCAAATATATAATAATATTTTTTTTGAGAAGTAGGCTTGAAATTCACTATGACACCTAATGATTTCCTTATAAATGTACATATTTTATTATGAAACGTTATTTATTAAATTATTCTGAGTTACTGCAATAAATTAATTACGTTAGTACGTTTAAAACCTCCTTTACCTCACAAGTGAAACACGATACGTTTGCACTAGTATAATCACCTATGTTTGCTTAATTATGTATGTTGTACAAGAGTTTTCTTCCTTCGAGTCATTATAATTCTGCTTAATCTAATGTCAAATAGCATAATTGATTTAAATATTTATTTCTCACTCCATGTTTTCGTAGGAAAGTTGTCAGTTGTTGACTTAATTATGTTCAGATAAAGGATGTTTATTTTTTATATTGAAAAGGAAAAAAGAATATTAATAACAGCTACATTGGTATTGCCGTTATTGCTGCAGTTGCTGCTACCAACAGCCTGCTACTACTTCTGCTGCTGCTACTACTACTACTACAAGTAATAATAATAATATTAATAACAACAACATTAATATTAATGGTGATGATGATATTGACGATGATGATTTGGTTCATTGCTCTAGGATAAAACATTCACTAGTTCCAAACGTCCGTGTTGTTTTACTCTACAGATGGTTTCGTAATATTATTTCATATTAGTTTTGTGTTAGCTCTAGAAGAATGGTAAATCACTTGTCGATATTCATTAGTCCACGAGGAAATATTGTGAAAACGCAGTAGTTTTTTTTTCAAATGAAAACAGTATTAATATTTGCAAGGTGTCTGTGTTCTCGCTTTGCAGCTGGCGCGCAACACGAGGTAGTTGGAAGAGTTTACAGAAAAGAAGCTTTTGTGGTCAGCTTCTGTCGGGACAGGAAATTTCAATTTGAAATTAAGGATTACAAGGAGAGCCTAGAATCCACATGTGGTTTTAATGACACGGCAAACTCGCTATCGGTTGGATATATCATGTAATCTATAGACTAGATATTTTATGAAGAGGAAATTCATGGAAAATTTTCTTTCCTCATTCATAGAACATCAGTTGTCCAGGAATCGTAAGGAAGAGAGAACACTCTCAGTGTTTACATACATATTAATGATCCTTCCCAGAGGCATAGTACTTTTGACAATCTCCTGAGTTAGCCAACAATTTGAACATCATCTACCAACAATTTCAGAAATATTTTTCTATTTGTAGGCAGGTAACTACATGTACATGTAGGCAGGTAACTATCCCTTTGACTTGAAATTAAGGAAAACAAAAAAAAAACATGAATAATGTCCTTAAAATAAACTGTAATAAACTTGCTGCAAATTTCTTGCATTATCTTGTTGATAGCATTACTGCATAGCACTAATTCACAAGTTTTAGAAATCATGTGCACGATTTAAACTGTAAATTATTGATTGGATATATTAGAAAGAGAGACATTTCATGAACAAATTCAGATGAAATTAATTATAGGCAAGGGAAAGTTTTTCTACATTTTTCCCTCACAGAACGCATTCCATCATTATGTTGTCACACAGTAATGCTATAAAAAAAAATATTAAAATTCAATATGATTATGTTTTAGAGTACAGTTTCGGCTATTAGGGCACTGCCTCTTACAGTAGAATGAGCCGTAAGCGAATGGAAGTATTTATGTGACGTCTGCTTCACTTTTTGTTATTAATGTGTATGTTGTTAATTCACAGAAAACACTCATAAATCACATATATACACGCTTATACATACGCATGCATTGACACATACACACACATGAACACCCACATGCACATATACATAGACGCACATACACAGACACGACATATATATATATATATATATATAATATATATATATATATATATAATATATATATATATTATATATATATATACGAGGAGAGAATTTATGAGTATCCTATTACTATAATTTTAGTATATCTAGACTAAGTAACTGACCTGCTATCATTTATTATTTCAGATTTAGGGAAACGGCTGTAACTTATCTTTCAACACAATATACGAAACACTGTTTGTCTCGTCACATGTGACTGACTTGCAGAATGCAGTCTGGATGTAATGACATTTTGCATATACAGTGGGATCGCACAATACTATGCAATAAAGTTTTGTATTATACTGGACAAAATGTTTCCGAAACTTATGAGATATATACATTGCTTATCTATTAACTTGTGTGAGCCGAGCATTTCTTTTACGTTGGCACAAGAAAGTACATGATACTCCCCATTTACAAGAGAGATGCCATAATCTACATCAAGTGAGATCTCTCTGGCTACAAAGTCAAGAAAAAAAGTACTTACTGAAGGTTTTCAGGGAATTAAAAAAAGATTTCCTCTTAAAATGCCAGAGCTCCAGCGCCAGGACAATGCACCAGACCATAATTCAACCATGGTAACAAACTACTTGAGGGAGATAGTCATCAAAACTGTACTTCATTGCAGGAGCGGGCTTTTGAAGATGGAAGAGCCTGTGATAAGCGTCATGGACATTTTTACTTTAGGTGAATGTCATGGAGTTTTCATGAAACAGCTGGATTGCTACATGTGCACTGTAATTAGATGATCCTCCTTTAAATGAGACTGATGTTTTGTGCTTCTTTTAGACTAATAAATATTTCCCCTGATAACTTCACTAAAAATAGTCTTGAGACTCCTCTATAAACTTTAGGGACGGACATGCGTTGCAAGGGTTGCGATTCCAGTTGATAATTGTAGAGTTCTCGTTGTCAAATAATCCTATAAGTGATCAACTTTGTAAGTGGTGGCGTATAGCTTTATATCACTATTAGACATTCTGTATTCCATTATTCTCTCCTACTAATTATAATGTTCTGCTTTAATTCAATCCTTCTACACACTAGAGCATCTACCGTTAATAAGCATAATCCTACTGATAGACCATGCAATTTTTCAGCATCATTGCACTTGTAAATACATTTTATTACGTAGCAAATGCCATGAAGGCTGAGTGAAAAATATTATGCGATCAGAAATTGAGGTATAGAAAATGTTCAACAATGTTTCATACAAAATGTTAGTTTCGTTATTGAAGAAAGACCTATTGTTCATCGATTTTAGTTAATCGTACAGAATAAAGCCAAGTTTTGTGTATATAAATGAAGATCCTAAATGCAATATATCGCCAGCAACAGCTAACTTGCAGATGTCTGCTACTGGCTTGTGAAATTCTACATGGAAAGAGATAGTACTTCAGCAGGGATAATCTATTTACAACTGTTTATGTCGTAGAAAATCTGAAAATTAGAAATAGACAATACTGTATGCAATCAGGAAGCAAAATTCTTATGAAAAGGATCATACTTCAAACATCAGTAATACATTAATTCTTATATGATTGTGCGATTTCAATGTCTAAAGAAATGATATCAAATAAATTATACCGCTAAATCCAATCCAAACACTAATAGTAGGGAAAGAAGAGAATGCCACCAATTGCCTGTAACTGTGAAGAAAACGACTCCAGTGACCATCACCATTGATATTCAGAACCAAGTGTCACGATAGACTAACAGTAAGAGTGAAACTAAATAAGACAATGTTGCCTTTTTATTACACATTCTTGAACTCTCATGGATCAGAAATTTTGTTTTACTAAACAAAGACAATGGTTGGAATATATCATTCTGATTATCCCGAAACTAACTTCAATTTCATGATAACCTTATTTTCTGGAGTACACATCGAAAGTAATATCCAAAATACTAATCTAATACCATAATCATGTTAAAACCTAGTATATCGTACAATAAAATAAAGCACATTAGAATTAATTAAAACATATAAACACATTTTTTAAATGTATATATACCTTACCGGTTATTAGTCTGTGGAGAAAGAAGGTAATATTAATCAACGCTACACGTGTTTCTGTGCTAGTGGTTTGTTTTACCAGGCTATACCTAAAACATAAATCCACCAGTGAGTCCTCAAGTTATTTTCTTTATATTATTATTATTAACGGATTCTACTTGATCATACACATTCTAAGATATCTTCATTTAAAATAAGAATAAAAATAAATAGTATCTGTATATATAAATTCCTAATATATTTTTACAAAACTTAAAAGATTTTAAAAATTAAAAAAACTAAAATCTTTAAAACTCGTAACAATTTAATAAAATGAAACACCTAAAATTATAGTAACGAGATATATATATATATATATATATATAAAGCGCTAAGCATAAATAAACCCTCATCGACTATTTTATAACCACGTCGAATTAAACCGCTATCTATAGAAATGTTACGGGAATTGATAAGTTATCATGAAATTTACCCGTAACAAAACAAGTATATATTACTATGATTATGCCAACCGTAAGTTAATATTTTAAATGTAAAAAAACCTCTGTATATGTTATAAATTTATTGAATAAAACTAGTAAACGAAGCTATTTCCTACAATTAATAAAGGAAGAATACTTATCTGCATGTTTATTCCTCCTTTAACCTGTGAAAATGGCTGCACCTTCTGTCCTGTGCTAAGTTTTAAGGGAATAAAAAACACTAATCTAAAACAATTCTTTAAGACTAATATCATTTAAGAGTTTGAATTCAAAGGGAGATAATAAATAGATAATCTTATCTTTAGTTATAATTGTATTTTTCTAGTGTTAAAAATTTAGAGATTTGTTTTATTTAACATGTGACCTGTCTAAACATTTTCCAGGTAAAGTTCTTTACATTTATTCTTGGTTTTATGTATACCCTCATCTAATACTGTTATATTGCTCTTTTAAAACTACATTGAATAATCTTCCTCATAATTGTTTAAGATTATATAGTGGGCGTATCTTTTCATATATATTTTTCAATTTATTATACGTAAAGCTATTTTTGTATCGGCATTTTATTCCCCTCACTTCTGTAGTGTAGAGTCAAGAACAACCAGATTAATTATAAATTAGACCCAAGAGTATCATTCATACATTGCATCTACTGAACATTTAAGGATTCTCGTAAGTGACAATATAGTTATCATACTTGAACTTTGATGGTGGGAATTAATTTTGCTGTCGTATCCGTTATAGTCTTACTATCCATTATAAAATATTAAGATTATGAGATATTATGTTATATTGTGGATTATATTACATTACGTATGTTATGTGCTATTTGTTGTGTTATATAGTGCGCTATATATAATATTATCCCATGATAAGCCCTGCCTATTTAGTCTGACTTCATCTTATTTTCGTGATTACACTATTTTCCTTTCTATGATGTTCTACTCTACTCATTATATTATGTATATTCGTAGTGAATTTATGAATGTCCCCCTTTGAGTTTAGTATATGCTCCCTGGAAACTACAAAACTATACGTACAATAACACCTGTAATGTTAGAAGTAAGAAAACCTTCTCCGTTTGAATACTTACCTCACTAATTGTGTACCAATTACCCCTCTTTCCAAGTTACCTTTATCTTTTTAGTGTGTCTAATTTTAACCCCTGTCTCTTTGTGTATAGGTTATATATATATATATATATATTATATATATATATATATATATATTTCTTATTATTTCCTACAAATTCTTATTATTTTGTTTTCTTAATTTGATGCCCTTACTTATTAAACCCTTGTCCTTTATAAATTGTTATTTTTCTTGTTCTTATATTGATATTTTTCAGTTATTTAGTTCTACGCAAGATACTTTTACATTACTCATATAAGCGTATAAATATTTGTGTGTATATATTTACGCATATATGGACATATATATGTGCATGTTTGTGTGTAAGAAAAAACCTCGTTTGCATATGTATTTATATGTATTTTTTTCACTTTACACGTACTTATATTAGCACATATTTTTCGATTATTTATATTTTTATACATTAGATTTTATACTTTTTGTTTAAATATATCCATGTATTACCATTATCTCAATATCCAGTTTCTGATTCATGGCTTAAAATTAATAGATACTATGTACCTCTTTCCAGATTTTCCATAAGCGCCTTGAGCGGTCTTTATAGAAACCATCTAATAACTAATTACTGAAGCACAAGAATGGCTATTAAGCTGATTCTACATAATCTCCCCTTTTTATGTTTATGATTCATATATACACACCTTGTAGTTATTTTGCAATTTTAAAATGTTATTTTTATTCTGCATAACAATATTGTTTATAAACGTTCCCCTATAGTTCCCCTGTATTAGAATCTTAAGTTTCTAATGTCTTGTCCCTTTAACTGGTAAATTGCTTCATGAGTTAAAATATACCCCTACCCTACTACTTTTTTTATAAACAGTTACTTCTATGAAATAGAATTTTCCTAATGTCTTATTTCCAATCTCTTGGAGAAAAGGGATACCTATTATAATATTTATGACCATACCTAGCTTTCAGCTATCAACACACTCTTCTTTATTTAAAATAAACACAAACCTCTAGTCTCAGATTTAATATATGATGAAGGGATAAAAAAAATTAGAAAATAATTACATCCCTTACGGTTCAAAGATCCCACTATGCTCCATGCAGCTGTAACATATTGTAGTCTATTATTAGCCCAATTTCTACAATACTGACAACATGAATTTCTTCCGTGTCTTACTTGTTAAACATTTCTGTATTTTATGCAGCTGAATACACAGCATTCAAATGGATGTAGTGATTGCATTCTTAAATTAAATAGAGTCACTTGAAACAGCAATAGTGCATTACTACTTGATATCATGTTGCTTATTTTAATTTTATTCAACTTATTTAGAGCTTTGCAGATATTACCGGATTGACTTGGGGCTTCAACTTAAGTACCTATTTCAATTGAGTCTTAATTATTTCTATACAAGTATATACATATGTATATGTATATATATATATGTGTGTGTGTATGTGTGTGTGTGTGCTTGTGTGTGTGTGTGTGTGTGTGTGTGTGTGTGTGTGTATACATACACAAATAAATAGAGGGAAAGTCAGATAGATAGGCAAGTAGATGAATTATCGCTGAATTTCCTCGGAAAAGAGAAATGATATTGTTGGAGAAATAGCAGTAAACATTTTAAATTATCACAACATTACATTTGAATTATTGTCTCTTTTAATATAATTTAACTTGGCAGCATTTTCTAATCATTTTACTTTATTAAATATTTATGAATGTTTGTCTTATTTTACCGTTTTATTCATTGAACAGATGTTCAGAATCATTTTGTGTTACATTATTTCTTGTATCAATCTTGGTTTACTTCTGTGGTATTATCATTAAAATATATTGACGTTGTAAGGCAAACCTCTGAGTGTTTATGTGAGTCATTGTGTGAGTGTGTGTGCGTGTGTGATTTGTTTAAAGCTAGATATAATAGGATCTCAGCGTTGTGTTCGCGGATCGCTTTCCGGAGGAGATCTTATTTATTATATTTGCACAAGGTGAAATAAGGCTTTGTAGAATGTTCGAATATTCATTAAGGTAACTTGCTTCTTTGTCTCCAAAGAAGGATATTTAACTGAATATATATAGTAGAATTTGTTTTGGGGTTTAAAATTTCACCTTGTCTGAAACATGTGTACTCATTTTTGAATAGATTTATTCATAGACCTAAACGTTTTCGACAATTTCTTGCTTATCAATGATACACATTTTCGTATTTCCACGAAAACGACCACAGACAATAGATAGAATTCGAAAAATTCATGTAACAGGCATCCAAAAGATTCTAAATTCCAACTCAATATTACCATGTTATAACACCAAAGACCTTTTCAAACACCAGTTGCTTATTTCTCCGACAAAGCGAATTAATTTTTTTTTCCGATCTGAACGAGACCTTCAGAAAAATTAATAAACAGTGAGTTCTTAAGGGGACCAACAAACCGGAAAGGTAGATGACCATGAGGCAAAAAAGTAATTACCTAGCCCCTACATGGAAGTCAACCAAGCAGAAAACTGAACTTGAACAAAGCAAAAATTGGCTGTACGAAACAGAAATATTCTCGGTTAAAATAAGATAACGTCATGAAACCTAGAGCGAAACAGAACATATTCCTTGACAATGGTTGTCGCCAGGAATAAGACCATTTAGTCGCACTTCGTCTTTTGTGTGTTAATTACTAAATTACTAATTAATGAATGGGTATATTGCTAATGAACTTTGCAGCACAAATATGAACTTTAACGAAGTTTTGTTGTCTGAGTCATTCTGTGTCTCTTCGTTGAAAAATAGAGCAACTGCGTGTCATTTGGTTCAAGAGGGTAAATATTTGGTTTGGAAGTCGGCTTGTCTCAGATTTATATTTTTGTCTCGTAACATTATATTTAATGCGTTATAGTGAGCTTAAGAGGACAATAACCCGAATACACGATAGCTGTATACTATATTTTATTGTTTAATTCAAACAAATTTCTACTAGTAAAATAGCCTATGACACATATGTATAACAAATAATTGGGAATGTATTACTAAATCACAGTAGGCTGTATATCCCTTAAAGAATCATAGCATCTAAGATGTTGGAAAAGTTTTGATGCGAAATTAAAAAGCTCAACGTAATCTAAAATATATTCAAAGATTATGGATACAATTGATCTATAACCAATAACGGACGATACTGTAGGCACACTGATATTATAAGAAATATATCAAGAAATAAATGTAAGTGGTAGATTAATAATTTTTTGTGAAAATATTTATATCAGAATCAAGGAATTTTCAACCCAATATTTACAATCTATATGAGCATCAGTACTATACGATTCGCCATTCGCCTTCAATGTTATACATGGTTCTCTATACTATCACAGCTCTTGAAATTGATTCATATCTGTCTTACATATTCATAAATAACAATTTCATTTTGGGAATTGCGAATGTCATTTACCTTAATTTCATTTATACAGACTTACACTAAGTCTGATTTACAGTTCCTTTATGTGTACGTGCATGAAAGTGTGTGCAGGTGTTTGAGATTGTGTGTCTGGTTCGTTTGTTTCCAGTAACACACGCTCACACACGCACACACGCACACACATGCATGCACACGCATTGACTCGCACACACGCACACCGCGCGCACACACACACAAACATACGCACACGCAAATGTCAGACTTTGTCTACGAATCAAGGCTTAAGTATTTCTGCATACATCCATACAAGGTGTCACAAAAACATATATACACACTTTAGCAGCTGATAACGCAATTGTCTTTTTCGTTCCAGATTAAACACACAGGAAGAAAGAAAATTTGTTTCTAAAATGCTACAGGAAGTATGAAAACGCAGTTGAAGCGCAAAGACAGTTTAGGAAGGAGTTTCAAACATATCTACTAACACGATATACTATCACTTTAATTGGAGATAAGTTTGAAGCCGAGAGAAATCTTCAGACTGTCCACGAAAAGCCTTCCGGAAGAACACAGACATCTATAACACCAACAAGGATTGCAAGAAACGTATCACCAAAGTCCAAGAAAATGCCTGCGGCAAGCGAGCCGTGAGGTGGGTATTTCAAAATCGCCTGACCAACGCATTTTAAAGCGGTGCCAATAGAAAAGCTACGTTCCAAGATTAGTCCATGCTATCAATGACGAGGAACCAGACTGACGAGTGCAGTGTTGCGAGTCTTACTTGGCATAATGTGTAGAGTATACACTCTTGCCAACAAAGAATTTGTGGGGTGATGAGGCCACATTCAAATTAAATGGTTCAATTAACCTCCAAATTTCACCTACTAGTGGTAGGTGGCCTGAGAATCCGCAAATTATGGTGGAAAACTATATTAATTTACCAGGCGTAACAGTGTGGTGTGGATTATCGTCAAGAGGATTAATTGGATCGTTCTGTTTTGACACTACTGTGACTACTGTGACTAGAACCGTTTACTTGGACTTGCTGTAACAGTGTGTCATGCCAAGATTTAGAGAAGACTTTGAAGATGAGGAGTTTTATTTTCAGCATGATCGAGCATCACCACATTACCATTGATATGTTAGATCCTTCTTGAGGAGATCTTGACAAACTGGTGAATTGGACGAAGGGGTTTCATTGAAGACACACCCTACGTTCACCAGACCTCACACAACCACTCTACTTTTCTTTATGGGGCTCTACGTTATGAAACCTGCTATAGTCGTTGGTTTTAGATCAGTCATTGAACGAGAATGCACAGAAATATCAAATGAATTAATTTGTGATTTTTGCGATTCTACTGCTTCGCGTTGTCAGCAGTGCCCGGACCAGAACTGACGTCAGTTTGAAAACAGGTGTTGACAAAACAATAAAGAAATGTTTGTAGTTTGTATTAAGTTTTGAAAATGAAATGTACTTTAATAAACAGCTACTTTACAATTATTTAAAATGTATGTTCGTGATTGAACTTATAATATGTGCAAGCATGGTTCCAGAGATGGTTGCAAGGTGGTTGATTGTGACTCTGACAAAGAATTCCGAAGTATAATTTCGCTTAGCTGCATCCAAGTCTTTTGCATTTACTGTAGCTGTCGTCCCACGTCTCATTACCCTTTTTTATGTAATTATGCTTTTTGTGGGCACATACAATTTACATACAATATGGTCACAATCAAATGTCTCTCTTCACGTCGTGATATTGATGGACATTGATTTGCTAGATGGAACAGCTAAACTGTCTTTGCACTTCAACTGCACTCTAACACTTTCTGTAGCATTTTAGAATGAATTTCCCATGTTCAAAACTCCGAAATATAACTCACTGCGCTCTTAAGAAATGGCAGATAACGCATGAGTTATTGTAAGTCTTGTATACCTCTACAACAACTGATTATTGTCCAAGATTTTATTTATATTACATTTGAGCTGACATAGACAACTTAGAAGCTAAACAGCATCAACTATAACGTCATTTGAAAGTTAAATATGCCAAAACTCTGAATCAATTTATTGTTCATCTTTAAATATTATTCAGTTTCTTCGAGTTATGCAGCTGCTGTGCACCCTTTCAATGAAGTTATAGAAGCAAGTAACAAGGAATGAACAGGTTGAGACTTCGGAATAGGATGGTGAAATATGCTGAGCTTTTTGTTCTCTATTTCAAGTACATGAACATTCATCCAAACATTCACACATGCGTGCATGCATACACATACTTATACACACAAAACTGTATATGTGTGTATGTATTGTTTGTGTGTGTATGTGTGTGTATGTGTGAGTGTGTGTGTGTGTGAATGTATATACATAAATACAAGTTATATATTACTGTTAATCTGCATGCTTTTGTTGATCAAACAACTGGCTGATGATGTATCAAATAGAAGATATATCATTAGCAAAATTCCGAAGTAAGGTGCTAGAGCGAATATCCAAATGTGGATATATATATGTGTGATAAGTTATCCCTATAATAAGAGTTAACCTGGGAAGCGTTAAGGAGATACAAAACAATTCATGTCTTGGAAAATTTGAAAACATGTCGGAAATAGCACAACCGTTATAATAAATTTTGCTTATCAAAAATGCAATATTAGAATTATCATTAATGTTGACGTCATTATTATTGTTGTTGTTCTTTTTGTTGTTGTGGCTGTTGTTGTTTCAAAGCTGACAGCATGTTGCACTTAATTATTTAAACATTATCTACTTGGATTTTCTTAAACCATTTTCAATGTTTTGTCCATTAGTTCCTGAGAAACTTATTCAATATTCATTAAAATAATGGCGTCAATGAAGAATTATTGCAGAAAACAAAAATGACATTATTTTATACTAGTCCGCCCATATGTTAAATATCTATTATTTGCTCAAAACATATCAATTATTTAACGAGGAACATTAAAATAACAAGAGAGCTAAAAACAACATTTAGTATTATAAAAGTATTTCATCCTCTCAGCTTCATAAATATTTCCGTATTGAGCGAAACCATTACGAAAAAATATACTATTCATATATTACATACTTAACATAACATTAGTAATAAAATTATGTCGCTATATTCTTTTCTTTTATCATCGCTACCATTAACACCACCATAATCAATATGAACATCATCATCAACGTCGGCGTATTCGTCATCATCATCATCATCATCATCATCAACATCATCATCGTCGTCATTATCTTCCTCATCGTCAAGATCATCATCGTCGTCGTCATCATCATCATCATCAGTACCAGCAGCATCTGTAGCATCTTCTTCTCTTTCTTATCCTCCTTCTCCTTCTCCCTCTTCTTCTTTTTCTTCTTCTTCTTCACCACCTTATTTTTTCTTCTTCTAATTTAAAATAGAGAATAACTAATGAAAATATTTTCAAAAAGAAAGAAGAAAAATCTATGAAGCTGTCTAGGCTGTCTACTAATGGACAGCCGAACTGCGCCGCCAGAAAAAAAAAAACAGCAGCAGTAAATTTGACCACCGGGTAAGCAGTGAAAGACAACAGGATAATGTGTAGTATAGTAAGAGGACATCTCGAAATAAGCAACTGGAAGAATGCAAGCATAAAACGATAGATACCCTAGCACCAAATAATTATGCCGCAATACACGCAATATAAAACAGATACGGGTATGTTCAAGAAAAAGAAGGGAGACAGAAACATATTGAAAGAAAGTCTCATGGAGAGGATTTTTACAATTCTTTCTAAGTTCCTGTAATGGCTACATATGTACACTGAACAGGCTAACGTAAAGAATATGCAGATGAACGGCATACCATAGGCCATCCCAACATCAGATAGACATAAGTAGAGTCTACCAATACAGTTCCACTCAAAACTTTGTTATGTAACTAAACATGCTAAAATATATTAGAGCTAGATCTACAAAGAAAAACGGTTATTTTGACTATAATATCAGATTATTAGATATAATGCTAAGAAGGCCGAATATAACTGAATTCATTTATGCTCTTTCTCGAGTATTACGATGTCTACGCCTATATGGTTCGTCATCATCGGATCAGAACGGTGCCTGATGCAAAAGAAGGAAGCAAATTTTTGAGGATCCTACCTAGTGAAAAGCAGATAACATACATTTGATAACACATTTTCAGCAATGGTACTGGTGTTGCTGTGTGATAAGAAATTTACTTCCTAGTCACATGGTGCTGAATCCAGTCCCAATGTGTCAAGTGCTTTCTACAATAGCCCCAGGCAGATTAAAGCCTTGAAAGTAGATTTCGTAGGCGGAAACTGAAAAAAGCCTGTCATATGTGTGCATGTTTATCGCATTTACTTTTCGTGTCTTATAAAACAGCGATCTTGCAATTCGATGTGCCTGTGTATAATTTAATTTCGGGCGTTGTATCGTCGTTGTTGCTAACTGAGAATGGCCGGAAACTATACCAACAATATTAACGAACAACTGCAGAAAATACTCTGGAGATCCATCGTCCAAAACCGCTGATAGATATTCACGGAGTGGACAATTACAGTGAATTGTTTTGTTTCATTAGTACTTAGTATCATATATCAATATAAGATATGCATAGGTAGTCAGCAGATAACATGTATTACAAAAGACATTGCAACCGATAAACTAGCGGCGAAGAGAGTGCTCATCCTATTTTATTTAATTAAAATACAAATGAACTATTGCTGGCCTTATAGTCTTCAACACAAAAACCATTTCTGAACAGACAAGTTCCGAAATACTGTGCATTCTGATGCAGAGGCAACCGTTAAATCTGAGAGATCTGTAGAATTGATGGATGGTAAATGAGTGAATGGGTAAATAGATGAGATACTTGATTTCCCACGGCTCTTAATTTAAACATCTCAGAGAAGCTCTATGTATTGACGAGGATATAAAAAAAACTT
The DNA here is from genome assembly GCF_006345805.1 of Octopus sinensis. Classification (NCBI taxonomy): domain Eukaryota; kingdom Metazoa; phylum Mollusca; class Cephalopoda; order Octopoda; family Octopodidae; genus Octopus; species Octopus sinensis. Next base: position 4,689,631 of record NC_042997.1, on the reverse strand, counting down.
ACACTGTCCTAATTGTGTCCTGGGGAATGCAAACAATATGTAATCTGGTTGTAATATTTAGAGCCACTAACACTTATAAACAAAATATGCACTGAACTGAGGTAAATGATTTAAATCTTGAGTGCTATGTTTATCAACTTAGTAATCTATGTTGAAGAGGGTGAAACGTAATCGTAAGTCGTCACGCTGGAACGGAATATAGTTTGTGAAATGTTTCGTTAGTGGACACATGTTTCTCATTTCCACAATTATAGTACCAGGGAAAAAAAGCAAGATGTACAGGTTGCCATAATTTTCATGAAGAAAATATAAAGTATGATTATTATTGTTATTATTATTATTATTATTATTATTATTATTATTATTATTATTATTATTATTATCATTATTATTATTATTGTTATTATTATTATTATCATTATTATTATTATTGTTATTATTGTTATTAATATTATTGTTATTATTTGAGACGTCACGCATTATCCATCATCGTGATGTTGTTGATTGAACATAGTGTGTCTCCCAGTGGTTTGTAGTGTTTTTTCAAGTAACATGGAGCTGAGAAGGCCAGTGGGTTACGCAATATGCGGGCAGTTTCAAGTAATACCAATTTTTGCAATATACCTTGTTTATAGGGTATTTATAAAGTTTCCAGATGCTTTTATTTCCCTTTTTTCCAGATTAGGTAGTACTGAACACAATACTCCGATGACAATAGGGACGACAAACTTTGCTTAACTCCTGGAGCTGCCACAACTGAACGATCTTAGATCTCAGGTCTCCATATTTATCAATATTTTCTATTTCTTTCGTGATAATATGTTGATCTCCTGGCACTGCCATGTTGATTATTTGGTACTCTTGTTTGTCCCGCGTAAAGGTTACTTTGTCTGGCCTTCGGTGCTTCAACAGATTGTCTGTCTGGAGGTCTGGGGATTATTATTTTTTCCCCTTTACCACATACATTGTTGGATCTCCTGGAGCCTTGCATGCTTAGCGGGATTGCTACATGTATCCTACTTAAGTAGACACATATTTCTCTTTTCCACAAGTATAGTACCAAAGAATGAAAGATGTCTTGGTTGCCGTAATTTTTATGAAAATAATTCAATAATAATAATAATAATGAATGATGATGTCAACGACGACGACGATGATGATGATGATGATGATGATGATGATGATGATGATGATGATGACGACGACGATGATGAGTATTATTATTATCATTATTATTAGTAGTAGTATTAGTGGTGGTGGTGGTGGTGGTAGTAATAGTAGTAGTGCAGCGGCAACAGCAGCAGCAGCAGCAGCAGCAGCAGCAGTAGTAGTAGTAGTAGTAGTAGTAGTAGTAGTAGTAGTAGTAGTAGCAGTAGTAGTAGCATTTGTCTGAAGTGTTTCAATGTAATGTCTGGTCTATTCGCAACTGTCTTTCTGTCACTTTGAATGATTAAGTTCCAGAGGAGCGAGATGTGATCATTTTCAAGTACTGCAGGTGGTTTTTTGGTTCCCACCAGATTTTATCATGGGGAAGGTCGAAGCATTTGCAAGTTACCCAGTGCTGCTATATCATACCTGTTGAGATACAATGTATCTCAACAGAAGACTGCACATAGAGAGAACATGATCAATGGTTTCATTTGGTTGTTGACATACATGACATCTTTGGCAGCTGCCGTTCTTTAATACGTTGGCTTGATAGTTCCTTGTAGGTAGACATTAATTTTCGGCTGCTATGATATACCCTTCTGTTTCTGAATTCACTTCGATATTCCTTAGCCTGTTTTGTTACTGAATATGATGAGTTCTTGTTTTCAGTCCTTGAAACAAATTTTTCAGGTATGCCAATTGTGACATTCTTCATTGCTATTGTTGTTGTTGCTGTTGCTGCTGTTGTTGTTGTTGTTGTTGTTGTTGTTCTTCTTCTTCTTCTTCTTCTTCTTCTTCTTCTTCTTCTTCTTCCTCTTCTTCTTCGTCTTCGTCTTCTTCTTCTTCTCCGTCTTCTTCTTCTTCTTCTTCTTCTTCTTCTTCTCTTCTTCTTCTTCTTCTTATTATTATTATTATTATTATTATTATTATTATTATTATTATTATTATTATTATAATTATTATTATTATTATCATAGTTTTTATCATTACCCTTATTATCATCATCATCATCATCATATTCATCATGATCATCGTCACCATCATCGTCATCATCATCGTCGTCATCATCATCATCATCATCATCATCATCATAATCGTCATCATTATTATTATTATTCGACATTTGTAATTTTCAGATAGATTTCTACTGCACCATATGCTACATCTCCTGTTAGGGTGGTGCAAATTCTTCCCAGTATTGTATTGCATTAATTTGTTGTGTCTTGTGGTCTCGTTGCAAGTTTCCATAATCACTATAAGTACAGAAGTAATATCAACGGACCATAACTTGTAAGTTGAATGATGTTACGGCTTTTCTTTGAAAAGAGAGCCTGAAATAAATTAAGACACACAGGTTCGCTCTAAAAGACAAACTCGATGAAACGATTCATGATCAATTGCCACATGGAGACAACAGGTGTTGATGCACTGAGTGTGATCATCGGCAGTGGGTGCAGAGAGCATGTTGCACACTATGGTTCAATTTGAAATTTCAAGAAATACCTTTTGTTAGGTCCTCAAAACCCCGCCTAAAATATAAATCTGAGAGGTTTGATGTGTGAATGCAACTATTAGATTAAAAGATTATTGCCGAGATTTACTTTGCAGAAATCTCATATTCTTTGTTCAGCAGGATAGTTAGCTGGTTTGAATAATCTTTTGTGATATTCTCATTTGATAACCCTTATTCCTTTTCAGAGAAATACATAGTTAAATAATTCATTTGAATGCTGAGAGGATGGCTTTCTATTGACAATTATGTGGAGCAATCACAGGCAGTACACGTGTAACAGTAACAGCATTTAAACATTTTCTCATAAGAAAAAAAAACTGCGGACAGTTTGTTACTAATTTAACAATATATATTTCAAGCAGAAGATATTAATAATTAGAGAGAAGGCAATGAATATAGTAATTAGAGAGAATATCATCTCTGAGAACATGAAACGTCGGAATCGAAAATATGCAAATTATGCTGTACACTAAGGTAACAGATTAAATTTTACGAGCACTATATCTAGCAACTTCTATGCTGAAGAAACAGGATCTCAGTCGTATTTCGTCACGACGGAACAGATAAATCGCCTGTTTTAGATGGTCTGTCCTACGAATTCCGTTTTCATGCCAGATTTGTTTTGCAGTTTCTTGGCAGCTGTCTACAGTACCTGGCAGGGAGAGTTCCTAGTGCTGTTAGCCGGGGTGTGATAACACTGCTGAGACAGGACGCCGACAATCGGGACGTGGCAGGGAGCTTTCGGCTCATAAATCTGATAAACACAAAGTTTAACATTTTGGTGAAGGTATTTGCGAAAGGGTTGGCGCTTGTCATTGGTAGTCTGGTTGGGGAGGCACAAACATAGGTAAACCACAGCGAGTCTATTCAAGACAACCTCTACCATATGCGATAGATCGTAGAGAGCCTGCGACTAAATCAACCTTTGGAGGAGCCCTGATCAACTTAGATCAGTCGAAACCTTTCGAGTGGGTAGAACATTGCTATTTGGAAGCCGTCCTGAAAGTGGTCGGTTTTGGACCCGTTTTCAGAGGCTGGATTGCTGCAATGTACAGTGGCATCTGCTCGGTGATAAAAGTAAATGGTCACCTATAGGGGCCGGTTATTATAGCACATTCGATCCTTCAGGGCTACCCGCTGTCACCTTTTCTGTATGTGCTAGGTCTCGAGTCACTGCTGCGGAAGTTGAAACATCCAAATGGCAGCTCTTTCTATATTAGACACGGGAAAGCAGTATCTGCATACACGGACGACGTTATCGTCATGGTGCCGGACGCCTACGAAGTGGAGACGTATAGCTCAATTGTTAATGAATATACGTTGGTTACGGGCAAAAATCAGCGCCGAAAAGTTGGTGGGATTGCGAGTAGGCACCTGGTGACGCAGATGGATGCCACCGGACAGCGTAGTAGATAAAGTACTCGGGTTCTGCTTTGGATCCAACGTCCGAGTGGATAAGAATTAGGAGGAGATGCTAAACAGGGTTGCCATAGTTTCTGCTTGATTAGATTGGAGCATATCCTCTTTATTTTCCTCTGAAAGGGACGCGTTCCGATGATTAGGCGGTCGGTCCGCTGTCAGCTCCCTCTGCGTGGATGCTTAGCATGGCATGACTTTTGATGCGCAGATATGCACTCGGGTTGTGCCACTGCACGTATTTCTGGACGGTGAACGTTTGTGGGCTGCGTTTGTGAGATACGTCTTTCTGCAGCTCGTCTCCTTGACTGAGCCGTGTTCCTGGTTAAAGGACAGGCCGAGACTGGACGCCTGACACTTAGAATGTCATTAGGCGTTCACTTCCCTCTTACAAGTCGAGCAATGGGGGCGATGGCTGGACAACTCTTGCTATATACAGAGAATTAGTAGTGGGGAAATGCGATGATATATTCGGGGAGAAATTATGCGTCGAAGACAACGAACCGACAAGTCTCCAAGTCTCTTTTAGAGGACTTACCGATTGGGGAATGCTATAGATAATTTCCAAATGTCTGTAGAATTATGTTGTTTTTGCTTACTGAATACCTTACCCCAGAAAAGTCGACTTTCATCAGAATCAGAGACTAATCTTTCACCTTCTTTATTGTCGTTAATCTCTTGGTAAAATCTCATTTGTTCGTTTCTAAAGAAATTGTTTTTCTGGTATTGATTAATACGTTGTTCAAACCTAGTTACCTCTGCATTTTTGTATGTATGCGCTTCTTCAGTTCTTCAATTACAACATTCAGCCCTTTTGTATCTACACGATATATCTTCCTAACTTTTTCGAATTTTCATTCATTTTAAGTTCTCCATTTCTGTTCATGGCAAGTATTGGCACTACACTTTTCAAAAACTCTATATCTTCAGAAAATCTCCTCTTTCACCACGGTTGTTTATTTTCCCTTCTATCTGCCGTTGTTCTATTCTCTGTAGTACGCATCCGTTCCGCTACAATCCTACTAGGAGCGTTGACAAGATTAATCGTTTGTGTGAAGTTATTTGTTTCAATATGTCTCAGTACATTATTGACTTTATTCGTCTCTTGATTAGCCTTCTTAAATTCGCACATAAATACTGTCACTACCGTATTTAACAGATCCAAAATTCTCTATTATTAATCTATCTTCATTGAGTGAGTAGTTACTGATCTCGCTTCTTTCACAATTCATGGTATTATATTCGTGTGAACAATTGTCCATCTTTGTCCTCATCTTGTTTGTTCTTAACAGAAGGTTTCGGCTGATACACACTTCAGCCTTCATCAGGCCTCACCCGATATCCTTCTTTAATAGCTCCTACCTCAAATTTTGTTAGTCATCCATTCTTTCGTATTGTTCTTGCTTGGTCACATAATCTCTCATGATTAATTTCCAACAGTTCCATTGCCTTCCATACACTGAGAATTCCTTTACTTTACACTCTGTCAGGCAAGCCATTCGCATCCAAAACTATCATTTTTACTTGTTTACTCCACTTATGTCTCGTAACATACTTAGCAGTTCCTGGATTACAACCGGGCACAATCTGCTGCGCAGTGGGACACCTAACGGGTGCAGCAACTTCATCATTGCTTCCAATCCCGTTTACACCGTTATCGTAATCTATTTTGCTTGGCATTTTCACTCACAAATTTGATAAGTTTTTAGGTTACTATCAACCAATATTTTTATTGTGACACCATCTCTATCAGGGTAATCCGCCAAGATAGCAGGGCTCTTGGTCCATTGGTGTTTTACCCAGGGTGTTTCTTCTCATTGACCGCTTGCCATCCAAGGCTAACGAGTACAGCCTACCCGGAGCACTAATTATTTGAAGGCACCAGATACTCGCCTTTTCCTACTCTTCTCCTGTTAATTTGCCGAAGGAGTCGGGCTACTGTCAGAGGATAGACCATGCACAGGCCTTTGAGGTATTTTATAAGTGATGGCGCACTCAACTCATCCACCACCCCAAATTGACAGATAATTAAATAAATAAATAAATAGAATAAATAAAATACAAATTAAACAAAAATAACAGAAATAAAAATACAAACAAAATAAGTTCATTTTATCCTATCTGTTGTGGTATCTATATGTTCTCTTTTCGTTATTACTTTAACGAAAAGAGAACATATAGATACTTCATACTGTTTTTATTTTTAATTTTTATTTTTATGTGTAGTACGAATTCACGTTGATGCTCCATGATATTTATTTTGGTTTCTAGATATCATTCTTAGTATTGATATGTCATCTTTGTTGAATTCCTTTTTTTGCAATTTTTTTATTATTTGTGTTATTTTAGTACCTTGTGAAACGAATCTATTAAATTGTTAGTTCTAGATCTGCTTTTATCGTCTTCATTATGTCTATCTGATTCTCTATCTTTTCATAAATATTTGGTATATTCTGAAGATTCCAATTTGCTATTTCCTTCTTAATTATACTTCCATTCAATATTTAGTTATCCATGTTTGCTTTCGTTTATAACTCTCTCTTTACTCTTTTACTTGTTTCAGTCATTTTGACTGCGGCCATGCTGGAGCACCACCTTTAGTCGACCAAATCGACCCCGGGACTTATTCTTTGTAAGCCCAGTACTTATTCTATCGGTCTCTTTTGCCTAACCACTAAGTGACGGGGACGTAAACACACCAGCATCGGTTGACAAGTAATGCTAGGGACACACACACACACACATATATATATATATATATATACATATGTACGACAGGCTCCTTTCAGTTTCCGTGTACCATATCCACTCACAAGGAATTGGTTGGCCCAGGGCTATAGTAGAAGACACTTGCCCAAGATGCCACGGAGTGGGACTGAACCCGGAACCATGTGGTTGGTTAGCAAGCTACTTACCACACAGCCATTCCTGCGCCTATAACTGCTAGGTTATCATTGACAATATTATTAAGTGCCTGTATATTCTTGTTTAATTATATTTCATATTATCCCGTATTAATCTTTCGTTCAAATTTTAGTCGGTGTACTTCGTAAACAATGTAATTAACTTCTATATATATATTAATTGATGTTACGTATATTTGTCCTTCCAAGGTATATTATTTTAATTTTATTAATCAAATGAATATCAGTAATAGAACATGCTTGCATACTCTTTTTTTGTTTTTGCTAGATGAGATATATCATTTATCTCATTAATAATAACCGATACACATATTAAATTGAAATACAAAATAAATTTCATAAAGTATTATGGATTTTATTCCACGGAAATATTTAGAAAGGAAGCGGAAGCCTAATACTCGAAAACACATATATCGTTTGTCCTTCCCTTGCAAGAACAATGAACTTAATCGGTGAAATAGAGGTAATCATATGTAAGCAGTATATATATATATATATATATATATATATATATATATATATATTATATATATATATATATATATATATATATATATATATATCGAAAAACAGCATGGATAAACTCCTAGATTTCAAAATAATGCTTAACAACATACATAGCAATATACAATTCACTTGGAACACAACAGTAAACAACTCTCTTTTCTAGACATCTTTAAAAAGATAACAACCACATAGATACAGACATCTTTTATAAACCCGCAGATTCTAAACAATACATATTATTTAATTCTTGCCACCCCAAACACATAAAAATTAATATACCCTTTAATCTAGCGAAAAGAAACTGTACCATAGTTTCGGATAAATATACTCGTGAATAAGACTCCTTGAACTTAGATCAACACTAATTAAAAGACCTTACCCAATCTCATTAATAAATGAAGGCATTAAAAGAGCTAAGGAAATAGATATACAAATGTTAAGGCAAACTAGCCATAATACTAAACCAGACTTAGAATACTCCCGTACATTTCCACACATAACCCTAGAAACAACGAAGCCTTCAACATTATCACCCAAAATCTTCCTAACCTCACAGCAGACAAAACCACGAACGAAATTTTAAGCTCATACAAAATAATAAACAGCAAAAAGCAACCGAAGTCACTGAAAAAAAATATTAACCAGCGCAAGACTATATCCACTAACAACAGAGCCAAAGGTAAGAAAATGTGGACGTACTAACTGTGGAACATGCCCCCACCTTTTGGAGGGTTCAGAATTTCACTTCAAACAAGGAGAAATATTTCAAATCAAATCAAGTTTCAACTGCGCCTCAGAAAATCTAATCTATGTCATGACATGCATAGGATGTGGTAACCGCTATATTGGACAAACAGAGATTTCACTCCGTCAAAGAACCACCTTTCACAAAGCGCAAATCCGCCACCCACAATACAGACAGTTAAAGGTGTGTGAACACATCGAAAGGTGTGCCAGGAATATTAATCCTAATTTCCAAATCATCCCCTTCTATCAATTTTCACAGAACACCACAATGCAACAAAAGTTGAATAAAGAGGTATTTGTCAACAATAAATATCTCCCCCAACTAAATATGAACACGCAACTCAATACAGAACACCACTAACCCTTCAATTTAAACCAATAACCCCTATACACTCCCTACACCATTCGCATTACAATTCTATATCTAAATCCAGAACTACTTACCTTCCTCACAAATAATCCAGAACTACTAACCTCCCTTACAAATAATATTTTTTCTCAGGAACTATTAGACCTGACACCATGTATTAGGCGGTGTATTCAAAGCAATGAATATCTTTGCGGAAACCATGGTATGCTTTGTTTTATGATTTTATAATCATCTCATAATAATGACTTTTATTACTACCTCAGTTCATCTAAATATATATATTTGTCGTTACCTTTCATAAAAAAAGCTTTTTTTATTCACAACGTGCATTTTCGTTGATTTTACATATTTTCCCCTTACACTTCCACGTGTTATATATATTTTCTTTTTGTAACATATTTCTAATATATATATATATATATATATACATATATATATATATATATATATATAATATATATATATACTCACATATATATATATATATATATATATATATATATATATATATATATATATACATATATACATGCATATATATATATATATATATATATATATATATATATATATATATATATAAATGCCTAATTGTGTCTTAAGTAACAAAGTAGTCAATGACTCATGTGGGTTACATTGAATGGTCAATAGATTTTTGTAACAACACCAAAATGTACTTATAATCGTGGTGAACAATCTAGGCATTAACCTAAGCCACACATGAAAACGAAATCGACAAGCATATATTGTCCTTTATAAATGACTACTGTTTTGACATTAACTCTGGAAAGTTAAGTAATGTGTGGCATTTATTGAGGAACAAACCAATTTTCGCCGGTATATCAGATTTTCCGTTAGAAATGCCATACGAAAATTAGGTTGTTGAATAACAAATGCACGTGTTATATAATTTCACTCATCCTACATTCTATATATTATCAGCGCTTTCAAGTTACAAATTTGAAATACTGTACTGACATAGGGAATGATTGTGTAGAAATATCATTTTACATTTTTCACATCTCTGTAACCCCGAAACCCTTATATAGTTAATCAGAGACGGTGGATTCGTTATTTTTTCTTTTTACCTGCGTTAGTTGTTGGGTATTGCTGTCTGGGAGATATATTTTGGTAGTAGAATAGTAATTCAACTGCTATTTCTAAAATTCTGTACGTGGTGAAGCAAACTTTTGCTGAACCCTAATTATACTCATACTTAGAGAAGTTTGTAAAAAAATACCGATAATTATTCTTTTAACTTACCGAAATATTTGGTAAAATTATTAATTATTAATTGATTAATCAATTTTACCTTTTATTATTATTATCATCATTATTACTATTATTATTCTTAATATAATATATATATATATATATATATATATATATATATATATCTATATATATATATATATATATATACGGTCGTTAATCTAAAATAAAATAATGATTTTATCAAATGGTCAAAGATAAACTTCAAAGTTACTAATTATTTAAATTATAGATTAGGGTATCTACGAGATACCACCATGCTGAAAATAGCAGCCATGATCTGACTCTAAAACCAACTTAATTGTCCATATATCAACACGGAGTGAAAAGAAAGAGACAAGATGAAACTAGTAAAACATTACTGGATAACTCTAGATCCTGGATTTCTGACTTTGCATTTAGGAATTCTCAGCCTCGTCAGTAGAACACACACAGAAAAGAAACATAAATACATACATATATAAATACAACATACGAATACTTACATATACGAACTTATAGCTGCATGTATATGCACGTATGCATCATGGACAGTTCAAAATGCCCGCCGTTTATTTCCATGTGAGGTATGGTCAAAATATCTCCGCAGTAAAAAAAGGGACGAAATAAAATTGAATTTATATAAATAAGAATAAGATCGTCAATTTGAAATAAAATAACGATTTTATCAAGTGGAAAAAATAACCTTCAAAGGTAATAATTATTAAAATTATAAATTAGGCTATACGAGATAATAGCAGCCATGATCTGACTCTAAAACCACCTTAATTGTCCATATATCAAAACGGAGAGAAAAGGAAAAGACAGGATGAAACTAGTAACAATTTGCTGGATAATTCTAAATCCCAGAGGCAAAGCATTCCTAAATGCAAAGTCAGAAATCTGGGATCTAGAATTATCCAATAATGTTTTACTAGTTTCATATTGTCTCTTTGTTTTCATTCCGAGTTAATATATGGACAAATAAGGTGGTTTTAGAGTCAGATCATGGTTGCTATTTTCACCATGGTGGTATCACTTAGATACACTAATTTATAATTGTATATATATATATATATATATATATATATAGAGAGAGAGAGAGAGAGAGATAGATAAATATAGATATAGATATAGATAGATAGGCAGATAGATAGACATAGATATAGATAGACATAGATATAGATAGACATAGGTATAGATTTATACATACATTAAGTATAGGAGTTCTATGATATATAGATCAGGAATAAATTCTAAAATAGTTAGACATTTGTCTGTTTGATATTTTCACATTGTCTTAATCCATTCATTATACCATGCAAAGCATCTTTGGCTCCTATTTTGAAATTCATTCATGAGATATATGGAAAAAACAATCTTTTAATCGTACTAGGAGATATATATTTAATTCTGTCTTACTTTCTCTGTTAATTATTGTCCGAATAAATATGAGGAATATAAATGAATATGAATTTAATGGAAATTCAATCGAACATCAAAACTCGTTACATATAGTTTTACATTTGTCACCCAAATTAAAATGAGAATTTCTCTTTCTTTGTCTTACATTTGTGATCTTCCTCCATTCGTTGATTGTTCTGATCGTGTATTGACATTATGGAGTGATTTTATGACCGGATAACATACATATTTTATAACACTAAGTCTAATTTTTGGAAAACTATGAAAAATTCAATTTTAGAATATACTTCTGCTCTACTAGCATAAAGATTTCACATGTTTATTAGTATCTAAATTTATTTTAGAGTAAAAGAAAGCAAGCTGGAATAGCATTGAGGTTTTCATTATATACATATGTACCAGCAGTACGATTTCTTTGTAAATACCTCGATACACTGAGTGCTTTGACATTACATATATTATAGTGAAATAGAAAATTTATATAATGTCACAAATTCGTTAAAAATGCATAATTCTATTAACTGAACAGATGTGAGATTTGTGTGACAGCTTCCTTGTTTTATTTCCTTTTACATAGCGATATTAACAACATACACGCAATGTTAAGATATAAGTGGTCGAAAGCAACACCCACTATTCGAGCTTGGCAGAAGTTTTAAATTTACTAATAGACATCATGTTTCATAAATAAACTTTGTAAAATAAAATTAGGAAGGACATAAAAAATATTAAAAACCTAGAGCAATAAATTAATATTTTCAGATAAAAATAATAGCATCAGTGGCGTAGGCAGTGATAAATATGGTAGATTATGGCTTAAATACATAACGAAGAAAAATATAGAAAAATAATATCATAAAATCTTGGAATGATATTTATTAAGAGGATAAATTCACAACCCGGTTTATTTTGGATAATTATATGTAATATTCGGTATACGTGTTGATACATATAAAATCTTCGGACGTACATTATATCAAGGTATCAGGATTTACCTATCCATATGACACACCTTAAACATTATCCTGAAAGTGCCACATTTTAAATACTCATATCCATGGTCATACAAACGAAAAGCCTGTTGCACTACATATTTAGTATAATAACCTAATCATAACATAAACATATACAATTTTCAGCAAATTGCTATATAAACAGACCTCAAACATGCTGTTTAAACCGGTCTACGAACATAATCAAAGCAATACAAGATAATCAAACTGCTATTCTAACCTTGTGCAAAAATCTCAGTTTTGTACCAACATCAAATGCCAAGTCATCTATAGATTATCTACGACACCATTGTCCCACAATTTGAGATATGTAATCGAATGCGTGTATACAAATGAATTCTCCATAATATTAAATGATCGCAGAGCAGATTTTTCAACTAAAAATCATTCTAGACAAATAAATATAGCTATACAGAAATTAGTGTATGACACGGATTTAAGATCCGCCAAGGATTATCAAATGATTATAAAATGACATTAAGTTCACGCACTGGGATATCGGTAGGACATTTATCAAATGGAGCAAGCTATTTGGAAATAAAGCAACAGTTAGAATCCTGTTTACAAGTCTTATCATAACTCGGTTATGAACTTGGGTACTGTTAACTCAATACTAGAATAGAAAATTTATCATAGGAATAACTGACAAGAGTTATGTCGTAGTGGAAAATATCTTCAAGCTGGAAGTTCCTTATATCGAATAGTCTTGCTCTTCGAATCCAGAAGTGCATCAGGAAACTCGAATGGTTTACATAATCTTTTGCAGTAAATGTTACGATCAGTGTAGATGTTTCATTCGTATCCAGTTAATGATTGGCTACATGTTCTGTGAAAAACATCTACAAGTGTGGTTTTAAAATGAAGCAATAACTACATTAACCTTATTAAACATGATAATCACAGTTTCTCGTTTAGTGACGGACGCGACTGCTTGTTAAGACAGGCGTGGAAACTATAAAGCCAAACAAATTTAAAATACTCTAAATTAAACTATCGAAATGAACAAGTGGATATGTTTCGATATAAATTCAGACAAATATATAACCACGACCACGTTTCAAATACTGAAAAGCATCATTCAACAATGCTATGTATGGAAAGAGCAGAAAGAAATTGTGACTCTCGGACATTTCTAAGAATTTTGATTACATGCTTCAATGCCTACTAACAAAACTGGTTTTGCACGAACTTGAACACATGTACAAATTAAACGCCGCTGGAAAATATATAACCACCAGATCAAGATCTATAGAAACTTTCTCGGATATAGGAATGCATATTGTATGCCAAATCAAATTTACAACATCGCAAAAATACCCTTCTTGCCATTCATTGAATCTATAATTTTAACGCCTTTCACTTCTCTTGATATCAGATATTCCTTTTAAGTCATTTTTCTACACCTCTATGTGTTATGTACCTATCAGCAGCACTTCAAGCGATATATATGTGTGAGCTTATGCAAATATATACAATGGTGGTGGAGCTTATTGAATGTGAATGTATGTTTGTGTGTGTGTATATATGTGTGTATAAATGTGTGTGCGTAAGTTTTCTGTATATGTATTAGAGTGCATTTCCATCCGTATGTGTAGTTGACTGTGTATGTGAGTATATGTTCATGAGGTCCTGCATCATTGTGTGAGAATATATTCGTGTTTGTATGTGTTTATGTAAATTACCACTTTATCTAATCACAATATCTTCTGAAACATATTTTTACACAGAGCAACTGTCTTAATCTGACCTTCTAAGCCACTCAACTACGTACATTTATCACATAAGCTCTGTTTAAAATTGGATTTCTACATGTGAATAACATTTTCCTTTGCTTAAGGCACATGAATGACAGCAATATGTATTATGAACTTTACATTTATCAAATAGTTATGTGTGCCGTTACTACAATAATTAGCTAAATTATTTACTTATTTGACACATCTAAGCGCGTAAACATCCAAGAAAGGTTCATTAGATATAATTGTTTATGTGCATAAATCATAAGAGTGATGCAGAAACAGACAAATATTTATGATGCTCACGGAAAAAAATTTAGAAACGAAATTTTTTAAAGAAATTTTATAAAGATAGCTTGAAAGTATAGAGGACTTTCTTTTAAAATGATACTATCTTTTATAAAGATAGTTTGAAAGTTTGCTCCAAAGAAATGTCATAGAGTTCTGATATGTCCAGGGAAAAGTTGTTGTTATACTATAAGAAGTAACTCGGAATCTGCACTCAGGTCATTCAACAAGTCATCAGACATTCCAAAGCTTTGACGGGCGTCTCAACTTTGACAATGTGACCCCGTAGTTTGACAGTAAGCAACTTTACAACACAGGTGGATATCTGAATTTCTTAATCATCTCCAGAACGCCAAGTAGTATTTTAAGACCTTTATGATTTGTAATGAAAATAAAGCGACGCAGAGAGTGATATAGCGAAGACGTACTAATCGGAAATGTAGCAAAAATAGGACGTCCACCCCTGAAAGTAGTGCTTGTTAGGATTCTGTCACTGTAATGCATTTAATGGAACTAATGCAGCAGACGATTCTCTCAGCAGTTGAACAAATTTAGGAATCGTTGTTGAAAATCATTAATCACAAAGTTTTGATGTTATTCCTTGGGAATATAGGATGCCAGGCAGCAGGGTGAAATTCTGGAAATAAATCAATCCTGCAACTGAGAAATATTTCATCCACTCCATATCAAATAGTACGTTCTCCGCCTGATGAAAAATTGTACTAATGTACTAGTGCATTGATGTACTAGTGTGAAAATAGAGAAAAAGTGTAAACCAATCTCTCAATTCCTAATCGATTAAATCATCTCTACTGTGGGTCTAGTACCATATTAACATTAGCAATACTTAATGCAAGCAAGTAGCGCCTAAGAACTATATTCTGAGAGGAAATTAAATAGTTTTTGCCATTAGATTACAAAATTAAAATTTAATGTACTATTAGTACATATATCTTTTTAATTTAGTTTTCTTTAATTTAGATTTTCTAAAGTTTATTCATGATCTTACATGGATGCATACAATTTTAAATGTTTCATCGGTGTATTGACACTTGCGCGCATATATATATATATATAAAATAGAGCGCAATGGCCCAGTGGTTAGGGCAGCAGACATGCCTCCGATTCCCAGAACGGGCGTTGTGAGCAAAACCACTTAGAACTCCACGAGACTCCGGTAAGTGCTGTACTCTCTCACCACAATTTTCTTTCGCTCTCTCTTCCTATTTCTGTGGTACCTAGTTTTAAAAGGGCCAGCTTTGTCACACACTGTGTCACGCTGAATCTCCCCGAGAACTACGTTAAACATACACGTGTCTGTGGAGTGCTCAGCCACTTACACGTTAATATCACAAGCAGGCTGTTCTGTTGATTAGATCAACTGGAACCCTCGTCGTCGTAACCAACGGAGTGCCCTAGTATATATATATATATATATATATTATATATATATATATATATATATATGTATCCTTAAAATCCTTAAAAAATATTTCAGCCCGAAGGCTGCGGCCATGCTGGGGCACCACCGCTGAATGAGCTACACTAATATGTGAATCCGCCTCTGATACGTGGCACTTGGTCAACAAGGGAGTTTGATGCCGCTGCCCGCATCTGTGTCTCCTGTCGTGGAGTAGGTTCATCTGGGACCCCCGACAAGAAGAGATCCAGTTTAGTTTTAAAGAAACCAACATCCACACCATGCAAGTCTCTCAGGCATTTAGGGAGGAGGTTAAAGAGCTGTGGTCCTCTGAAACCAAAGCTGTTGCAGTATCTGGTCCTGTATTTTGATGGTGATTTTGCAATCTTTGTCACCATGGAGTGGCGCCCCGTTCTGCGGTTGGGGTAACTTTGAATGCCAAAGTTTGGGACAATACCATCCAGTATTTTCCAGGTGTATATCACTACATATCTCTCCCGCCTTCGCTCTAGGGAGAATAGTTTTAATACTTTCAACTGATATGTTGCATTGAGACGATCTCCTTTGTGTACCATCTTTGAACTGCTTCGAGTTCTGCAGTTAGTTTTATATATATAATATATATATATATATATATATATATATTATATATATATATATATATATATATATATATATATATATATATATATATATATATATATATATATATGAATATAGTTATTTTTTTCTTACGAAGTTTACATATTGCTTAGGAGTTCTCAAGCCGAAACTGAGATGTGAGACAGGTATAAAAAATAAAAGGTAAACATTCACATTAGGCAAACTACTATTAACACATATGTGTGCGGATTTGATCAATATATAATTCGTCCTAAATCGAAACCTATATAAATATGTCAAACTTATTTTATTTAGGATTTGATATTGACCAAATTACATACATGTTGATAGTAGTCTAATCTATTTTTTTCTACCGCACACACATACACACACACACACACACATGCATACATACACACACACACACACACCACACACACACACACATATATATATATATATATATATATATATGCGTACATGTATTATCTATACCCGAGTTCTATAGTGGCATATAGTTTGCAATAAAAATCTCCAAATGCTAACATAATGTATTCATTTACATACCGGGTGTTACTAATTTACATTCTGCTATGTATGATACAAACTTGGACTAATGGTTCGCCTTTCTTTGTGAAGCTTGTTGAATAGACCGTAGTCTCCTTCCTTGTAATTGCCATATTCTCATATTACATTGAATCACATTCACAAACTTATAAGCAACTCATGGTCATAAGAATAAAATGAAACGTATATCGAAATGTAATATTTGTAGTAATTTGGCAAAATTTAAAACACTGGTGTGATGTTTTACCACATAAATGAATACATCCAGCTTGGTTAACTGAAAGCACTTCCGTTAATAATTATGATTTAAATGATTCACACCATTTCTTAATGTCAACACCAACGTATCTTAATGGTTTCTCGAAATAATTAATTACTGTATTTAGTTGAATGATATGGTCATTCATGTGTTGTAATGTATAGGAACTAATTAAATCTATATTTCAGTAGCTGTGCAGTCCAGAGTGTTTTCTAAATTTGATGGGACCTGTAACTGTTTTAAATATGATTTTACATTTTTTTCTGTTCCGTTAAGTAAAACCTAAATTGCATATATCTTTTAAGTGAAGGATAACAATGTACAGCTCGGCTCTACGTAAATCATAAATCAGCGCTTAAATATTACTGTCAACTGTATGAACATATATAACCACCTATATTATTGCTGTTATTATCATCAATTATTTATATTCACCACAGATAATATTAACAATAATGATATCTTTATGAGTGTTCACATTTGAATATTCACTCATTATTATTAATATATTTACACTGAGGCCGTTCTGTTTTTGTTGGAATACAAATCAGAACGCTGGCAATCTTCAACATGATATGCTTGAATTTTTTTTATTTTACTGAAGGTAATTGAGGCCAGAACTTGAAATCATGATACAAGAATATCCAAGTGCCAGTAACTGTTATGGTATGTTTTAAATATTTACCCGCTTGCCTGATTACTGTTGTTTTCTTTCATATTTTCAGTGTTAACAAGGTTATATTGGAGTTTTAACTCCTATTTTTTAACAGGTTCGGCGCTTAGTACGCCCTTATGCTTAATGCTAACTTTAATTCTATAGCTATTTAATACTGTTCGATACCTGTAAGCACCTATATTATTGCTCTTATCAATTATTTATATTCACCGCAGATAATACTAAAAATAATAATATCTTTATGAGTATCCACATTTGGGTATTATACATATATATATATATATATATTAAAGAATGGAGTTGAACGACGAATTAACGAAATTCCTTTATTTTCGACATATGTTTCGAAGGTTGCCGCTTTCTCATCAGGAAAAGCAAGGAACTTATGTCAACATCAAGATGCACAAACAAATTTTAGATGACTGCTCACACGGAGCCCATAGTGAACCGAATTATCCATAACAAGATAATTCATTCAGCTACTCAAATATATATATATATATATATATATCTATCAAATATATAAACACAAAATCATGAAAATATTTCTGAGATTTTAAATGTATTTCGATATGTTCTACCTAAAAACCAGTGTAAGAATGTTGTCTGAGAAGTAAGTTTTGATTTATGTATGCCAATCCTGATATTATCCCCACTACGACACAGTGATGATAAGAAATGTGTGCCTTGTGTATATATAGAGTGGCTAATGTCGAATGTATGGAGTCCAAATATCAGTATTATGACATTCTAATATATTGTGAAGTAGCCAACCACCTTAATGTGCTAACCAGGTGAATTTAGATTTTAAGGATGATCAAATCCACTTTTCATCTATTTGCAAGTGTTTATGTTAACCCTAGCGATAATAATTCAAGCTTTGTTCTCAACAATTCCAAAGTCAGGTGCAGCATCTTCAAAATGAAATGCATTTTATGCACAAACATATATTAAATATTAATGAAAAGTAAATTCACAAATCTGGTTTTATCAACTTATATTTGAGCTACATCCAATTAGTAAACCTCCATAATTAATTCTTATATACTTTCCCTTAAAAATAGTTATGGCGAATTGTGGATTACTGTAAAAATAGCAACACGATATAAAAGCCAAAGTGTATTAAAATGAGATAGGTGGGAGTAGGAGATGCAAAAATTATGTACTTCACCGGTACACCCCAGTGAATTCACCATCATTTTCATTGGTGGAATCATTTATAAATACTAGTGCACAGAATAAAGTTATCTGAACCGACGGCGAATAGTATACTTCCATCATAAGCATATTTAAGGACAATATAATTAACACACATACTTGGATAACAGGATTGCCTACAGTATTCAAATTTAAAAAAGCAAATTTAGACAGAGTCAATACTTAGTATAGGATCGGTAGACTATAATAGTCTAGATATTTATTTGCTTATTGTATTCAGGAATAGTATGTGTCCTTTACTGTTACAACTAAGTCTTTTTTTATTTTTTAATTTGTATCGTTTGCAAAAGTTTCTCGGAGTAAGTCAATGTGGCACTAGTAGTATACTGAATATATGAAAATGCATAAATTTCCTAATTCTGCAACATTATGTTTTTATTTTCACCCATCGAATTACAACTGATAGTTGTAGTAATGTTACTGTTCTGTTGCATACGTCCGTGAGAGTGGAAGACCACATTTATTAAGTTTGCTGTTCATTACGGTATCTAGAAATAGCTCTCAAAATAACTTGATAGCGAAAGAAGAAAGTGGCATTGAAAAGCCATGGAATGATAGTACATGTACAGTAACACTCTTTTTCACTTTACGTAAGACCACGTTGTGAAATATGTATGGTAATGTGAGAGATTTTTGTATTAAATTAAATTGATGATGTAGAGAATTTAGAAACCACGATTATAAGTGAGATGGTGTTGTTAACAATGATATGAATACTGATGTAATATTGGCATACTTCTTGGTTAAAATATTTTTATTTGTGTCTAGATAATGTAAGTGCAATTTAGAACAAGACACCACTTAACATATGCTAGCAGACTAGCTAGTAAACTAAACTGGTAATTTCTTATACTGGTAATAGTATTGAATATAAAATTAATTCGTCTATTGTAAGTAATGCATAACAAAGGAGGTTATGGCTGGTGTTGGGTCTGTGTATCGGAGGTTTTTTATATTAATAAATTTATATCGAATATTATTGATCAGAGAAGTGAATAGAACCTAAAATACCAGGACCTTAATATAAATCATGCCTACATATTAACTATCCTTAACTTTACACTAAATTATTATATGTACAATTAACGAAGATAAATGATATTTTATAATTTTCTACCTTACTTAATAATAATTCTACCCCATATTAGTAACAGACACTATCCTATGTTTGAATATTCTGCTATTTGTAACACCAATTATTACCCATTAATGCAGGTACCCTAATTCAAGCCGTTCATATATATTAGCTAATTCCCTACCTTTGTTAACCATAATTTGCTCTTGCTTATTAATAGATAATTTATTAAACCATATTCGGATCGTCTACTACCTAAATGAATATAATTGAATAATTCCCAGCCTTATTAACCATAATTTATTTTCAACTTAGTAATAAATATAGTATTAGACCCTATTAAAATGTTTTGCTATCTGTAAAAAATACTCATTTCCCACAAACCCCAGTACCTTAAATGTAAATAGTTTCTATATAGCAATTATACCCAACGTTCCAGTTAATTATTAAAATTTAACTTTACATTAGTTCAATACAAATGAATAAATACCTGCTGCGGTTAGCCATACTATCGTTTCATCTTAGTAACAGAGAATGTATTACACCATATTCAGATATTCTGCTATTGGTAAGTTACATTTCACCCATCGGTGTATAGTATTCTCATGTATTATATTTAAGGCTTTGTACATATTGTACATATTCTAATAACTGCTTTAGAAGAAGCACATGATTCTGTAATTCTTCACGTGGAAAACACTGTATTCCTGTTGTTTAAACCTTCGACATTATTTTCTTTTTATTCTTGTGCATGATTCATTAAATGCACACTTTCAATGCAGTCGTTCCGATTCAATGTGATTGAAGCATTTACCTCATAGCGATATGGGCCAACAATAAATTTCAATTTGAGACACTATTCATATTTTTCATATTAAGATATTTATATGTATCTATATGAACGCATGTACATATGTATGCGTGTATATATGTTTATACTTAGCCACATAAAGACCTTAATTGTACTACATTGAAATTATAATTAAATGATGATGGCATCGAAACAGGCGTAATCCTAAGAATGACCAGTGGTGAAATAAATTTATTCTCCCCTCATAGTTCCCCCACTGCATATGGTTTTCATTTTATGTGCGTGTGTGTGTGTTTCTCTCTGTGTGTGTGTGTGTGTGCATGTATGTCTGTATGTATATATATATATATATATACATGTATATATGCATGTTTATATACATGCTTATATGCCTATGCTTGTGCGTGTGTGTGTGCGTGCATTCGTGTGTGTGTTTGTGTGTGTGTATGTGTGTGTGGTACTGTGTGTGTAACGAGAAGTACAACAGGGCGAAAGTTACTCGCGAGGGAAAGTGAGAGCTTGAGGTGATAATGAAAAGATAGCAAGATTTATGCATATTATATCACGGGAGAGACGGTGTTTAGCATTTTTGCAAATCGTTTTTCAAATACTAAATATATTATATATAGTATACGTAATACTTACATGACGACAACGACACTAGCTGTTCTTTATCGTAAAATACGTAGATCAAAGTCCAAGATTAATTTTTACCGACTAATTTCTAGTAAAACGAAATGAAAAGTGAATTCATATATTCATTTCACGAGAAATCAAATGAAATAATTTATTAGAAACTTAAATTTCCTCGACCTTTTTAAAA
>NC_042997.1:4625340-4660340 GCF_006345805.1 Octopus sinensis | reverse complement strand
AGTTCTAGTCCTGTAGAAGCTCCTTCTATATAATAAATTAATTTTGCTCTGCTATGTATTGAGTACCTTATTTACTGTGGTTAACCCCGAATCAACCCGGGACCTACATATATATATATATATATATATATATATATATATATACATATATATATATATAATTATGATTATTATTTGAGGGAATAAAATCCAAACTTACAAGGAAAAGATTTCAATTTAGAAATACTAAATCAAATTTCACAGAATATAATATATATATATATATATATATATATATATATATAATATATATATATATACACTTAGAAAAAAACACCTTTTATCAATTCAAAATGGACAATTAAATTACACCATCTAGAAAATTAACATATAATAGAAATATTAAAATTAAAATAACAATAAGTTGTCAATGATTAAGTAAATTGCAAAAAAATAATAATAAAAACGTATACAATATATATATATATATATATATATATATATATATATTCATTGGTTGTCAATTGAAATCATTTGATTCTGCCTTATCTTTTTGCACATTAAAATCTAAGTCTTAACTCTTAATTTGAATTATTGTATTTACATCTGCCATTTGCATTCCACGTATTGCTCTTTGCTACCCTCCTGAATTCGGTGAAGATATCGGAATGTAAATTCAAAGCATTTGAGTGGTACAATGCGTTTCTATAGTGCGATTTTCTAGATCTAATCCGTTGTCTAGATCTCATGTATGTGTGTGTATATGTTTGTGTGACTGTGTTTGGGCCCCCAATATCGCTTGACAACCGATGCTGGTGTGTTTACGTCCCCGTCACAAAAGAGACCTATAGAATAAGTACTGGGCTTACAAAGAATAAGTCCCGGGGTCGATTTACTTGAATACAGGTGGTGCTCCAGCATTGCCGCAGTCAGATGACTGAAACAAGTAAAAAGGAATATATATATATATATATATATATATATATATATATATATATAGATAGATAGATAGATAGATGATAGATAGATAGATAGATACATAGATAGATAGATAGATAGATAGATAGATAGATAAAGAGGATATGAAGGGTTTTCTTCCCTCCTAATCTAAACCAATAGGTGCACTCTGTAGGTGCTATAATTGGTATTACGTTATGTTCCAAATTCCATGGAATATATTTCAGGTTCCAAGATTTCAAGGAACAGATTTAATGGCTAGCAATTTCAATAAGAATGCAAAATTCAAAATACTACCAAAATAACTTCGTGCCCTTGAAATCAGCTCTCGGACTTTTTCTCTAATATATACGGTGTGCAATAGCTAAATTGCCCCAATTTTAAATTTGGTTTTTAATTTTTATTTATGTACATTATTTGTTTCAGATTTTGTTGACTACATAGTATAGCAGGGTCAGTTGGGCACCAGTCGGGAGAAAAGCAGCACCATGATGTAATTCACTCAGCAAGAAATTTGGAAACGACATACTTTTCTGCTTGGTATTCATACCGGAAGCTCCAATATGAATATTTCAGAGTTTTGGGGGTGTCACTCTGAGGACAGTGCAATCAAGGAACATATAGCGAGATTGATAAAACTCGAATATCCAGTCAACATCCTGATGGTTTGAGCGGTCACAAGAGATGGCGACGTTATGCCTCCATTTATTTTCCCACGCGGCCTCCGTATCAACATCATGTGCCTTGAGGCAGCAGCGGTGCCCTGGAGTCAAGTTGGTGGCTGCTAGAAGACCCTAAGTGTGGCAAAAGGACTCTGCATCATTCCAAACAAGCAGGAAAACCCAGTCATGGTCGTCAGTTTCTGCGACCTCATCAGTCCCATCATTTGGCCGCTTAATTCCCAAGACTGCAACCCCATTGATTATTATGTGTAGGGTGCATTAGAGCGAGAGAACAACAAAACTCCCCCCAACACAAAAGATGAAATCAAAGCAAGGATTATGGTAGCGTTCACCAAATGAAAAACGAAGATATAGTCCAGAAGAGTTAGAGGAGATTCAAAAGTTGTCTGAAGGCCGTGGTTGAAGCTAATGGCAATTTCATTGAATAGGTTTACTCTTTAGTAGTTGAAGATATTGCTATGTATTTTGGTAAATATATCTGTTAAAATGAGATGTGAGAGTTATTTTCATTTTTCCATAATTCAAACGACATTCTATTCAATGCACTTTGTACACACACGCACACATAGCTCTCTCTCTCTCTCTCTCCTATATATATATATATATATATATATATATATAATATATATATATATATATATATCTTCGTTTAGGCATTAATAAAGTGTTGTAGAACTGAATATACGTTTGGTCCAGAACGCTATGTAATATGAGTATAGAGTGGTAATAGAAAACAGATATATCAACCGAAAAACCAAATGTTATGCTGTGAAATTCAGTAGCTTATAGCTATTTCTGCAATAAGATATGGTGAACTCATTGTTGAGTATCCGTATAGCATCATATAGCGTCATCGGACCGTTGAATGTGAAGTGCAATTTATTTGGGAAAGTTATATTTTAGAAAATACAATCGTTATGAGTGAGAAAGTTTATGTTCATGTCTATTGAAAGTCTTCACCCAAGGTAGAAAAATATGCAAATATACACAAGCGTTTAGGATAGGATTAAAACGGAGATATATGGATAACATTGATACATACATACACACACACAAGCAGAAGCACACACGCTCTTCCAAAGAAAGGAGCACAGAAAGAAAAAAAATAATGTGTAGTGGCTAGCGATCTATCATGGCGATTGCCGGACAAAGGGGTCACACAGGAGAGCTAGGAAGAAGGTTAGATAATAGATTAGTGGTAATCCCAAAACGATGCTGCGCGTGCGTGTGTATCAGAGAGCGTGTATGTGCACGTCGAAGAGGGCTGGTGACTTTGAGGTGTCTGTGTGTGTGTAGATGTGAGGGTGATAATGTGGGGCTGTGAAGTGGTAAATATTAGTGCGCGCGTGGTGGTGTGATGTGATGTGGAGGAGGCAAGAATAGGGAAAGTAAGGGTGGGAATGGGTCAGGTCGAGGGTGGGGTAGATGTGGAATATGTGGGAGGTGGGAGTGTGAAAAAAAATATATATTTCTCGCCCAGGAATGACAAGATGTGAACGAGGACAGGCGAGGTCCCTCCTGAACCTCATAAACACCCTGTACATGGAGCAGGTAATACTCCAACCAGGGCAGGTAACACACTGGATCTCTGCTTCACAAATGACATGGATCTCATCCATAATGTGAAAGTGACACCGACACTACTCTCGGATCACAACATGATAGAGCTGACCATGTACGGGCCAAAAGAGAGCACGGACATGCAGCCTACAAGAAACCCTCAGAATCTGTCCAGCTTGAACTACCATAAGGCAAACTGGCAAATAGTTAGCGGTGTTCCGCAGGGCACTGTTCTGGGACCACTACTGTTCATAATGGTCCTCTCAGACATGCCCTCAGCCACGCAGAGAGCCACGATCACAAGTTATGCAGATGATACAAAAGTTCCACAGGCAATACAAAACCCTTGCCATCAAGATGTAGGACAATATTCTGTGATAGCCTGGGCTTCCGAGGGCCACAGCTCTTCAATATCCTCCCGAAAAACCTGAGAGACCTGCATGGGGTGGATGCAGATGTCTTTAAAATGAAGCTGGATCTCTTCCTGTCAGGTGTTCCAGATGAACCAACTTTACGGCAGGAGGGGCAGATGAGGGCAGCTGCATCGAACTCTCTCATGCACCAAATGGCAGTTGCTAGAAAGCTTTCGTGAAGTGAAACCAAGTAGCAACACCAAATGGCGGTGCCCCAGCATGGCCACAGCTCATAAGCTGAAACTAGAATCAATCAATCAATCAATCAATCAATATATATATATATATATATATATATATATAACGGATTAATAGGGGTGGCTTATTAGCAATTAGAATCTAAAGGCAAAATTTATAGAGGTCACAAAAGTGACAGAGAGTGCTGACTAACACCACTTTTGATAAGAATACGCGTTATAACAACTAAAACACACAGAAAGCACTATCTGAAGGCTAAGAGATGTAGTTGAGTTTTACACTACGCTATAAAAGTCGCTGATGATTATTTAGATGGTCAACATCAAAATCCGAAATCACACTCCGACAATATACGCCGGGAACGTACCTCATTTTTGCAGTCATTAAGTCAGTATTATCGTAGATTTTGAGTTGTTTTAACGCTTATATATATTTAGAGATAATTATGTTCTGTTCACATGTGTGTGTGGGATATTGCAGCGCCTACTTCGTAAGGTTAGATTTTAAAAAATTATTTAATTGAACAAATAAATACTCAATAAATAGAGTTGTTTCGCAAGCAAACACACACAGACTATTGTCTGTGTATATATGTTTGTGTCTGTATGTCTATGAATCCATGAATACATACATATATATATATATATATATATATACATGCATGTATGCGCCAATGAATGTATATATTGACAAATGTGAGCGACAGACATTCGTGATTTCGTTTCATTTATTCATCATATTTCAAATATGGTAATGCGTGGAAGGATGTCCGGGATATTTCTAACTCAGTAAATATCTACATGCATTTGCTACTGAAGTGCTTATAAGATTTTGTTTATCCAAGTTTACCAAAATTTAATCCCACATCGGTAAAACGGTCAATGTATGGTAGTCGCTTTATATAACAACATTTATCATTTATAATTTGTTAGAATGAAAAATAAAAACTACAAGTAAATGATTGATTTGGAGTATGCATTATATCATTTTATTACGTGTCTCAATTATTTCGCTTCATGTAGTCTCTCTTCCATATCTGATTGAAAATTCTATTGGTTCTAATTCACTGTAATGAATTAATGTTACTTATAAAGCGCCCATAGACTGTGCTAAAAGTAATTTCCTGATTGAATTAATGAAACATAGGTAATGAAATTGTTTATGTGATGCTATCGGAAAAGCATTCTGTCACTGTCAATAGAAAACATTTAATGTTTCTTATTATATTGAATAATTCATATCACATTACAGATCTAAATCATTCATTAGGATATATAATAATCCAACAGAAATTATTGTGTCCAACACTCTGGTATAGATATTCAGTAATTCTTAAACAAATACCGATTTAAAAAGGGGGCTTATTGAATTAACATTTAAGTGCATATATTTAGCATGTGGTCTGTGTTTGACATATAAATTATAAAATAATTAATTTTCTATTATACTACGACACAATGAAGCTGAGAAGACGACTTTTCGTGTACTCAAATATGTACCCATATATCTTAATTAATTTCACACACATTTTACTTGCCATCGTACATCTATTTTTCAGCGTGTTAGTTGGCTAATTTGTTTTTCCTGATTTCGCATTTACAACGCGCATAACATTCCGAAAACTATACAGCCACTTTCGCATATTTATCTCTCAATAACTTAACAAATAAGCGATAAACCTAATGTAAATATATTCAATTTTGAATTATAAGAATCTTTGATAAGTATTGATTATCGATACTTAATCTGTGTGTTTTGTTTGTGCACTCATTAGATACAGGATAACGTTAGTTAGAAAAAGCCTTCTAAGATGCCTAGATAGGTATCGATAATTTGCTGTATTTGAAGCTCATCCGAACAGCGCACTTCAGTTTTCTAGCAAAATGCTTTCGCTGATCTGAGGTGTATATTCAAATAATGTAGCACTAGCGCCTCACTAGTAAAACAAATTTTTATGGATACTTGAAATAAGAGAATGCAATTTGCTTTAAACTGAGTGAAGTGCGCGAGGTCAACTTTCTGCAAATACAGAAATATGTCGTTATCAATTCTTTTCGAACACCTTACCTTAGCTGCCTCGGCAGGTTTGAAATATTCAGTATTTTTTTTAACACGTCTAAAAAGCACTTTTCTTTTTGACGCTAAGCCGCACCTAAGGCCCGTTAAAACAAAAGACATACAGAAAGAATGTGACGTCGATGATAATAGAAACACATTGAAATGTTACAAATTAATTTTTTTTAGCACAAATGCATATCTGAACAGCAAATTATTCAGTTCACATTAGAAGATTTATTGCTAAAATAATTCGTCAAAACTTCTAATGTTTATCTGAAAGTAATTTTTTCTATTGAAGACATTACGAATATACCAATTTATTTTATGTTTTAGAGTACAAAAACACATTGACAGCTTTGCCTCAAAATTAGACAGTAATCACAGAGAATGTTTAATTATAACTTGTATCCGATATAAACCTATTTTCTTAATCAATTGTCTTTTGTTTTTTTTTTTTTGGCCAAAGATGTTTTCTAGTACTAAGTTATTTCAAAGGAAACTTTTTACTCAAGACTGATTTGATAAAGATTTTAGATAAGTGTTTTTCGCAATCTGTAAATATATCAGACAAAACTAGGGAAATATAACTATTTACGAGATAACTGCGGTGGAGTTTTTTTCTAGTATAACAAAAATAGTTTGTGATTATGTGCTGTTTCCACAGAAAAAAAGTTCATTATGACTTTATTTCTGTTAAAATACTGCATTCTTATCTCATCAATATCATTTAAGGCTATATTCTAACCATAAATAAATGACAAAAATATCTGTATTTTCTAATTGTAAATAATAAGCTGCCTATAAATATAGAATATGTCATTCAGTTTCGTTGTAAAATATCGATGCATGTTAAGGCCTTCCAATTTTTTAATGTGGATTAAATTGTTGATAATATAAAAGGGAAGCCGCAGTGATGATATTTGTGCTACTTTTACTTGAGCAATAATTCTTTAAATGACAATTTATCATGAATATTTTTTAATTATTTGAATTTATATAGTATCCATTAAACTCAAAAATGTATAACATTCCAAGTTGTACTTCTTTGGGCATTGACTTCAGGCCAGTCCGAGTGTGGTTGTATACAGCCATTCATTGTGGAAGCTGAACTTGTTTACTATATTTAATACATAAATTGGGAGACCGTTATATAAATCAGCTTTTTTTTCATGATCACTACTTGATTCGAGAATATATGAAATAAGAAGGAGTGGCTCTGCGGTAAGATGCTTGCCTCCCAAGCACATAGTTGTTGGTTTAATCCCACTGTGTGGAACCTTGGGAAAGTGTCTCCTACAATAGCCTGGGGTTGACCAAATCTTTGTGATTCGATCTGGTAGACGGAAACTGAAAGAAGCCCGTCACATATATATGTGTGTGTGTGTATTTCTGTGTCTGTGTATATCTGACAACATGTGTTGGTGTGTTTACATCCCCGTAATTCAGCGGTTCAGAAAAAGAAACCAATATCATAAGTACTAGGCTTACAAAGAATAAGCCCTACGGTCTATTTTTTCGACTAAATTAAGTTACGATAATATATATATATATAAATTATATTTTTCTGCTAAAAAAAAAAGACGAAACAGCAGTATAAGATGAGCCGAGTTTGTAAACGTTTTTGATGTTCATTTCATTGAATTTGTCCACTTTTTGTGTATCTAGTACTTGCTTCTTCTTTTAGAGGCCTTTTAACGTACTTATATATGAATAACATATAGTCTAATGACTAATTTGTCTTTTGTGCTAGATCACTGGTAAAAATAATTTATTTTATTACCCTTTTTACTATATATATATATATATATATCTGTGTGTGTGTGTGTGTGTGTGTGTGTGTGTGTGTGTGTGTATGTATGTATGTATGTATGTATGTATAAATGTATATAACGATATATTAGGCAATGAAGATACAAAGGCATGTGACATGATTTCTTGAGAAAAAAGACAGATAGAAAGAGGCAGAATGCAAGACATTTAAGGAAAGTAAAAGCATAAAGAAAGAAAAAGTGAAAAAACAATCCTTAGTGATGATCCTCATTTACGCGTTTCTGTTTCGCATTTTTTCTCGCATTCTCTTCAGCTTTTCCTTCTCCAGATATATTGTACCCATACTCGCCTCGTTCTTTCCTGGTCTAGTCAGATGCTGAAGCGGCTCTAAACATATACAAATAAAAATTTAATTAATATGTTCATATGTTGATATCTCTTAACTGTCGAAAATTTTGAACTATTTTGATTTTCAACTATCTCCGAAGAAGCAACCACTTCCTGCATCAAAAAAGGATTTTTGGTATAGAATATTATTAACAAAATCGAGCATATGCAATTATTGTCTAATATATACTAGCAGAATGTATTATAAATCAATTTAATATGGTATGTAAAATACATTAAAAGTCAGAAACGGTTTACATATTAAAAAATCGTTAGACATATTTTAGACTGTTTAAAGCTGCGATTACATAAATGTCAAGTAGAGAAGGTATTTGATTTATTTTCTGTTTGATGTCAATTATATTTGACAGAAATTTTACATTTCTATTACGATCTACTGAATGCTAAATGCAAGCAAGTGACGCCCACGTATTTGGAGAGGTACTTGATCTTCTAAAAAGTATTAGCAATTTACGTTTTTGGCACTTATAGCATACGTTTTTAGCTTCGGAATATTCGCAACGCATCATGAGAATACACATTTTTGCTTTTTGAATCAAATTTTCTGATTAAAATATGATTTACAATAGAAAAATGTTACAGTATTTATTGCAAATTATTTGCAGTGCATTCGATTTGGGATGGATTTAAAGTAATAATAGATTTTGATAAAGAACTTAAGTAAATTTCGACGATCGCAATGATAAACGAATTAATATTTACTACAATTCAGACGACAGTTTACATATGCCAATAATCAAAAAGTACGTAAATATTAAATTGAAATATCCATATACATATACATATACATACACAAACACATACACACACATTTATAAATATATATATGAATGTATATATATATACATATATACACATCTATATAAAGATATGTATACATGCATACCTATACACATATGTATATAATACATGTATGCATATATATATATATATATATATATATATATATATATATATATATATATATATATATATATATATATATACGTATACGTACACACACGCAAAAACAGAGAGACTGAGAGAGAGAGAGAGAGGAGAGAGAGAGAGAGAGGAGAGAGAGAGAGAGAGAGAAAGAGTGTGTGTGTGTGTGTTTTAGTGTTTGGTGTTGTGTACAGAAATTGAATATCGAGGAAAAAGCCTTCAGAATTTTGGGAAAATTTCTTTATATTTCTACATTAGTATTAACACTTTCGTTCGTTTGTTGAACTTGTCAAAAATTGAATTTTGTGAATGTACAAATAGCTAGTTCATTTATATAAAAAATATTTCTTTTGGGTTTTTTTGAGAAGAGGAGAACATGTTTTTTTTTTGGTGGGGGTTGATATTACATGACAATGGAGATAGATAGAAATATACGCAGGCAGATAGCTTGATAGATGAATAGAATGATAGATAGATAGATAGATTGTCAAACAGATAGATAGATAGAAAATTTTGAAATATATCATTAAAATTGGAAAGGTTACTTGACGTTTGTTTCATATTCTGGGACAGATTCAGTGAAGATCTAAGTATATTTAACAACATACTGAATACAGTTCTCTCATTGATCAAATTCACAAAAGAATCCCTTGCAATGAATTAACATTCCTGGATATCCGCATAAAAATACAGAACTCCATAGTCACAACAGACATATATTACAAAAAATACTCACACCAATATTTCAATTTCTACTCGTGTCATCCCTCACACATCAAAAGAAACAACTCATACAGCATGGCAAGACGCATTAGTGCTATAGTAAGTGACCATAAAATACGTAAAATCAACTCAACGAACTCAAAGGGTTTCTCACAATGCAGAAATACCCCTTAGAATTAAGTAATGAGGCATAAAATTGAACATTACCCAACTACGGGCACCTAAGAAAAAGTTAATGAAAACACGATTCCGTTCGTTAATACACACAGTCGTGGAACAACCAGCATCTTTCACGCCATAAAATCGAACTTACCTACATTTCTACAAAGCCCCAAAATGAAAAAACTGTGATTGAAAAAAAAAACACCTTACGGCATAGTAGACGCCAAAACAAATCCGAAAAAACACCTCACAAGGGCAGAAATCAAATCAGAGAGGGAATCGGAATTCTTAGTAAAAGAATGTGGAGATAGGAGATGTGAAACATGCACCACCAACTTTAAATATAATACTTAGAAAGTGGTTCCCACATAAATTTCAAGAGTGGATCCCTTTTCAAAATGAATGCAGATATGAACTGCAAAACGCAAAACATCATATTACATTGGCGACACAAATAATTCCCTTTGCCAACGTGCAAGAATCCACAGGCAACATATCCGACAGGAGAATTAATGGAAGATTCCATTTAAGTAAGCATATGAAAATATGCAGCGACGGAAAATTCAAAATTCCTCCCTTTTACAATTGTTCACGGGACGATGCGCAATACTGAAAGCAATGGAACTACATTTCATCTAAAAATTCTCTCGAAAATTGAATGTGTGAAAGAAAAGCAGAGACAGTACATTTTGTATTCTTATTATAACAAAAATATCGGAAACATAACGCTTATCTTTGTAAATATTTATGTGTATGTGTGTGGTATTGAGGTGTTCTGAGCTTTGCGTGTTTTTCTAGTTTGTAAACGTTATGCTAATGATCTCAGATGTAAACCATGAAATTGAAAGTTCTGTGACTGTTTTTCAATTCAAAGCATGGAGGTAACATAGTATACCTAAAGACACCTTCCCGCCACACATACACACACACACACACTTCCTCAAGGGATTCTCTCCAAAACTGAATGTTTGAAAAGGAAGCAGAGACAGTACATTTTGCATTATAAATAAAACTCAAAGACGAGAAATAGAAAGAAAGAGGGGAAAAGAGAAGATAAGAGGAGAAAAAGGAAGAAAGCGGAAAAGGAAGAATAGGGGTAGGTAGAAATAAAGCAGAAATACTTTCAATAATGATAACACCACACTATTATTTTAAGAGGTCACCATCCCAAAATCCATTCCAATAAAATGGTAAATGACAAAATAAATAAATGAATGGTGAATAAGAAGGGGGATACCCTTCTCTCTCACCTTCTTTCTACCTAAGTATCTATTAGTCTGTCTGAGTAACTATCTATCTATCTACGAATCTATCAATCAACCTATCTACAAACCTATATTTCTATCCATCTGTCTCCATTGTCATTGGACCTCCCTTCCCCTCAAAAAACTGTTTTCATCTTCTAAACAAAACCCCGAACACATCTGTTTTATATAAATGAACAAGGTGTTTGTACATTGCCAAAATTCTATTTCACATATTCGAGAAACGAAGGAAAGCACTAATACTAACGAAGAAATAAAAGGATTTTGTTCCAAAATTCTGACGACCTTTTTTCTATATATATATACGAGCTAAACGCTCCCCACGTCGAATGATCGGTGATTAGTTGTCAAACATTTAAACCACATTTTCTCAAACCAACTTGTCCGGCCGTCCCAGAAGCCTCCCCTTTGAGGAACACTGATTTAGCCTAAATTTTTGAGACACCACCAAAAAAAAGAAATAAAGATGAACTTTTTTCTTGCGTACACGCAGCATAGATCACAAAAGCTGATGTACTTCCGCGTACAAATGCACGTTCCCACAGTTTTATCGATCGCATACTCCCCTGGAATCGATTTTTGTAATTTTTTGCAAGACTCGTGCACGCCCAGATACCGTCGGTATCGACATATCAAATTTGAGCGCAATCGGATTGAGGATGCCCGAGATTCTAGACAGAACAGATTTTACGTTATAGATGCAAACTTTCTCACTTTCCCGAGCGTCAAGCTAATGCGCCAGCTTGTTTATAGACCTGTCCTTGTCTTCTTTTTGTAAATTTCAATTATATATACACACACTCATGTACATACATACATACACACACATACACACACATACAAGCATATATATATATATATATATATATATCTATATATATATATATATATATATATATATATATATATTATATATATATATATATGGTTATCTACTTCTTCAGAGTCTAAGCACCTACTGTACCTACATCATATCGTTTCATGTGTTTATTTTCAAACCAATGTTTCGAAAAAGACACCTACATAGATTGCATATCCGATTTAGATCACCCAGAGCTGCAAGTAAGTTCTGTTGTTGGTGGAACTCAAAATGTCTTTTGAGGTCTCTGTTAGATTTGCAGGCCTTATGGCATACATGCCATTGAAAGGTGTGCACATGCAGGATAGTTGGTGGAAGTTTAAATGCTGCTCCTCCAGACTTCTTTCTTAAAGTAATGTCTGTCACAGATATCAAGTGTTTACAAGCAAACGCTTCCATCTGTCACTAGGGTATAGGAGAATACTTTGTGGATCTCTATCGAAGATGTTGATACTCACAACGGTCCTGTGGAATGTGAAGATGAAAATAGTCATAAAACTGACCATCAAAGTTCATCCAGTCTATTGAAGAACTGGAAACAGGGAGATCCTCAAGCTGAAATCATCTCCTTGTCAGATTCAGCAGAGAACTCAGACGTGACATATATGCATAAACACACACACACCCACACACCCACACACCCACACACACACACGCACGCACACATACACGTGTGTCTATATGAACCGAAGTAAGATAACTTGAAGTTTATGACATAGTAATTATACACAATAGTTAATAAGACTTTGAAGGATTCGTTCTTCAGTGGCTTTATTTCAGATTACTATTTCTACTGAATGATTGATTAACAGTTATTTTGTTTCAGATATTAAGCCTCTATTTGCAGTCGTCTATAACTGTTTATTGTCGAATGAATTGGAAGAAAACTCTCAAATCTTTTATGCAATTATGAGAATATATACTGCGAATTCCTGATTTTAATCGTTAGATATTACATCACATGGTGAATACATGGATGAAAGCAACATGCATCTCAAAGTAAATGTTTATTTTTGCAAACGATAGTCCCTCAAAGGTAATAATTATTGAGAAATGATATTATCTCTTTCGAGAATTCATGGCGTAGTAATAATGATTGTCGTTGATTTTGAATGTGTTTCATTAATTCCCGAACGATTCAGGCAGATAACCGCAGCGAAGGTTTTCCATTCCATTTAGAATTGTACCATGAATTTAGAAATGAAAACAGAAATTGGCGGGCAGCACGATTTTAGTACCTGGGTGTAAAGGAACGCTACAAGTTAAGGAATTCGTTGAGTGAAAAAGAAAAAGAATAGGAGACAGAAGCATTTTAGTGTTAGTGAAATGAAACCCAGTTTTGTGTATACATTAGTTCTAGGCATATACGTTAATGATACACATAAAATATTTTGAATGAAACACGCCAAAATATCCTCAGCAAAACAATATTTCACAAATTCACCTGTCTAACACGATTTGTTACCAATATATAGATTTCAAATATTTGATATGTGGAATGAATGACATTTCATAAAATCATAATATTTAAATATATTTGAAATCGGCATATGTAGAAAAACTGTATAAAAAGTTTAACAAATTACTTCCATAACAATAAAATCAAAATGATATGAGTTTAATACAATTTGACAATAAAATTCTTTATATACAGATATATAAAAATTCATTCGCATATATTTATCCATTTATATTTATTCTTACAACGTAAAGGTGTCAGACATTCCAATAGTTTTGCCAGATATACCTTCAGAATTAAGTATATAATCGTATACAATGATGCAACTTATAATTTATTAAATTAAACCTTGTGCATTATTTTTTTTCTGTTTGTATTCGTATCGAACAGTCTCAAATGGTATTAATTCTTAGTGAATTGGTATCAGTTCATAGTGAATATTATAAGTCCTAAAAATGATTTACTACAAAAATATTCGTGTACCCAATAGCTATCTTTCTAACTCTAATTGTAAGATTATACAGTTATAATTTATTAATAGCGTTGAAATACTTTTGTTCTATATATTCACAACTATGAAGATATCATACACATATTCTACATAGAACGTATGCCATATACGTTATAGGAGATAATGTGGTATATATAAACATGTATGTGTATACAGTAGCATGTGGTTTACTTGCGTATAAAATTCATTCGTGTATACGCAAATCTACTTGTGTATATTTAAAAGAATTCGTGTATGCGTGGAATCTTAAACCTTTCACGGAAGTTTTACTACAAAATTGTATAATAGATATGTCCAGGGAAGCCGTTACAGCATTTAAGAGAGAAGTCTTCAAATTCCATTATTTATCTGCATTTATATGTGGAGTTAGTCAAGTGAATCGCAATATTGATCACTTTTATCGCCAAATTAATCGCTGAGAAGTTAGTGAAATAGCCAATTTAATCAATAGGCAACTGAAAGACATTTTAATATCCTAGTTATGAAAGCTAACTGAATAAAACTAGTCAGCAAATCATAATTAAGGTTAACACAATTATGAAATGAGGAATGAATAATATGAGACTTACAAGTTAAAATCAGGTTAAAAGTGAAATAATATACTGAATTTCTTCATCCTTACTGCCACCGAGTGTATGCAATGTCAAATTTCTATTTGAGAAATGAACCTAGTAAATCCTACGTTTATCATTCTTGTCTATAACGTCTTGTTCCTCACCCTAGGAATGATATGACCCATGCTATTTCATATATTCATATTCAGCATCTCAACTTCACCATCTCAATTTGAATACCAACCTTTGCCATCATTACTCTTGATGCATGATGATATAAAAAGCAATCTCGACATTGTGCCGTGTGAGGTTCCTGCGTTTGGTCAGTTCCCATTCATACATACATGCATGCATACATATAGACATATACATATATACATACTCACTCAAATATACATGCATATATACATTTGCTTAAAACCAACATTCAATAAATTCATCCAGAGAATGACAGAAATATGGGAAGTGCAACGTTAATTCTCTTACAATTTTCGCTGACGCCTGCGAAGTGATACACCATGTAGAAGAGATATATCAAATGATTATTAGTAACATTATCTGAATTCAATCTTTGTATTTTATAAAAAAAGAAAAACATTAAAATTCAGAACTACCATAAAAAGATCGTATATGTGTTCAGATGTTTTACCAAATATGATAAAATATTGTTTTCCATGGATAGAATACCGCATTGTACAATGCTGTTCTCCATTTTCCTAAATGTTTTATGTTTGATACCTTGTCTACAAACATTGAGTTTATAGGAAATTTATTATAATATATGTAATTCTTTCGTTTTATTTTATTGTGAGTTATGTTATTCATGCATATATACATGAATCTATAAAACATTATATTTGGTAATAATTCATAAAAGATTCAATACTTTCCATTGAGAATTAACAACGGATTGTTTAATATCAGTGTTGACGATTTCGACAAACTGTCAGATTAAGCAAAAACAACTTAGAGAAACATTTGGGAGGTATTTGAGGACTTAACTTATTGTGGTCATTGCTGCATTTTTTGCTAACTTTGTATGATCATTCTTTCAGAAAATAATAATGGTAGACCATCAGCTTACTCAAGAAATGAAGAGGCAATTACTTATTGAGGTTAAAAATACTGAGCATAGGAATTTAGATATGCTTTGAGTTTTAAAAGTTGCCAGATCTTTCGTCTACAAGGTTTGTAAGGAACTACAGACTGAAGATGGAAACGTATCACCAGTATCAAATCATACAAAGCATTCTAAACGCTCTAAAATTATCAGAATTACAGTCCATGAAAGTCCATGAGGTCAATTGCAAAAGATATCCATGAGTAAGAATGAACAGTCAGAAATGTTGTCCACAAAGATATCAGATATAAGTCTTATATGATAAGGAAAGGTGAATGTTAGTAATCGGTGATGTTGCTGTCTACATCGGTGTGGTTGATAATGGTAGTAAGTGCCGTTGTATATGTCCTTGTAGTAGTCGTAAACAAGGTAATGGCTGTCAACAACAACATTCATTATCGGAGTAGGTAGGAGCTGTGGTGGACGTTGTGGTGAAGGTGAAGCAGTTGTTGAGGAGCAATAAATTTGATCACGAGGTACCGATAAGCATGCTGGTTGTGATCGCAGTGAACTTATATATAGGCGACACCAACCCAACTCCGATTGACTATAACATTTTTTGAATTTAGTGTATGGATCAGTAAGGACTTCTTGATACGGAGATTGCATGTATTTCACAGTATGGAAGGGTCTACGTCTTTTGCGGTGTTGTCGCATTTGATTTAAAATGTTTGGAGAAAGAAGATATGTTGGTAGTCAGGTGTTTCTTTAGCCGGATTTATATATATATATATATATACTAGTAACGATAACAGGCATGGTCGAGATTAAAATGGCATAGTTCGTATATGTATTACGGTTATGTTGAAACAGATGATACGGGAGAGGGCAGGATTGGCAACAACATATGTGTGGAGCTAATGATGGCGAATCATGCCTCTGCCATGCCTATGTTTGGTGAATTCCAGGCCCGTACAAGGTCATTGGATTTTGGGGTTGGAGTGTATGTGAATTTTGAACGCACCGAAAAGCTGTCCGTGGATATCCTCTCCTTTGCGGCAGTTGGTACTGCGTCTAATAGGACACACCGTCTGAAATTTTGACACATCCTTCGGGCACGTTGTCCTACATCACACATGAGGTAAATGTGAATGAAGTCTAGTTATTCATTTATGGGTAACAAGGTGCAATGAGATAATACACTTGCCCTTGAACTTTAAATCCATGTTCAACTATCACGTTAGATGCACCAAACGAAATTATTTGAAATGCAGAGAAGTATTGTCTGATATTGTTCACAACACCCTTTAATTAAATGGAAATGCCTAGATCTCTATGAGGTTGAAGAGAAGCCGGTAATGCTGGCAATCTTACCATACCACCTGAGCAGCATTTGCCATTAGTTTCAATTGGAAAAAATGGGAAATCTCATTTTCGTTCTATGTTGAAACTCCATATGATGTGTTACAGCATGCGTTTACTTGTCTTGAGAAAATGTCAACTCGCTTGTCTTGAGACTTCATGCGATAAGCTGCAGCATGCATGTGCTAATCTTGGGAAACTCTCGTCTCCCTTCTATACTGAGACTTCATCTGTCATGCTGCAGTATGACTTTGCAGATCTAGACAGTGTGTCATCTCGCTTCTGTCTCGAGAGACCATATTATGTGCTGCAGCATGCATTTCCTGATCTTGGAAAACTTTCATCTCCCTTCTGTATTACGAAATCATCTAATGTGCTGTAGCATGCCTTTGTTGATTTTGAGAAACGCTCATTTCCTTTCTCTCTTGAGATTGCATTTGAGGTGATGCAGCATGCATTTGGGGATCTTGTGAAAGTCTTAACTCCCTGTTATCTTGATATTTTCTTTTACGGCCTGCAGCATGCGTTTTCTTATCGTTATAAAGTATCATCTAATTCCTATCTTGAGAATCTCGCTTTCAGTATTCTACAATGTTCCTTTCTTTATAGTTGTTTCTGGATATATTAACATCATTTCTTTGGTGGAAACTTTTAATATTGCAAAATTGCAAAGAAAGAAATTATGAAGATAGAGTAAAATAAATATATTAATCTCTCTTTTTGTAGGTAGTTGCATGTATGTAGTATAAACAATAATAGAGTCTTATCAAGAATGAAAAAAGAAGAGTGTGATAATATTATACAATGGGAAGTTCGGATTGATCACAAGTAGCTGATTTACTCTGTAGATATATATATATATATATATATATCTATATATATATATATATATATATATATATATATATATATAGACAGAGAGAGATCATTAGGGCATATATATATATATATATATATATATATATATATATATAGATATATATATATATATATATATATATATATATATAGACAGAGAGAGATCATTAGGGCATATATATATATATATATATATATATATATATATATATATATATATATATAATATATATATATATATATATATATAATATATATATGTAGAATTCAGCATGAAAAAAGACCATTTCATGGTAAGCTTAAGTAATACTTTATAATTATGGTTCAGCAAAGATTTCTAAACTTCAGTATGTGGTGAAGCAAATCTTTGCTGAACCCTAACGCAACCGCTTGAGCGAGCAAATGAGTACAAGCTGCCTCTTTGCGTTGCCTTTATAGATTATGAGAAGGTCTTCGAGAGCGTCGAAACCAACGCAGTGCAGAACTCGTTGCAGAGGCAAGGAATCGAAGCGCAATATGTGCAGCTTCTCAGAGAGGCAAATTCCGGATGCACCACCGACATAGCTCTACTGTCATCACCCATACGAGTGCCGGTCGAGAAGGGAGTGAAGCAAGGAGATACAATCTCCCCAAAACTTTTCACTGCATGTCTCGAACAGATCATCAGAGGCATCGAATGGCAAGGTGATGTCAACATCGATGGCGAGCTCCTCACTCACCTCCGTTTCGCTGACGACATCGTACTCATCGCTGAAAACATGGATCAGCTTCAGACCATGTTGACGGAGCTCGACATCAAAAGTTCTGCAGTAGGTCTCAAGATGAACCGCATAAAAACAAAGTTCATGCGGTCAGACAACGTACCAACAGGTCGAATGGTGATCGGCAGTGATGAAATAGAGGAGGTGAGAGAATATGTCTAGCTGGGACAGGAAGTACATATGTGCCGGGATATCAAAAAGGAGATCTCACGGAGAGTAAGGGCCGGATGGAAGGCGTTCAATGGCATAAGGGATGTGCTCAATGGAAGGTTGGACAGGACCACCCGCGCCAACCCAATTAACAGTGCAGTTCTGCCTGCAATGCTATATGGTAGTGAAACATAGGCTACCACAAAGAGAGAAGAGCAAAGACTGATAACGTCTCAAAGAGCCATGGAAAGGTCAATGCTTGGTATCTCGTTGAGAGAGCACATAAATAACAACATCATCAGAAAGAAGTCCGGCGTGAGAGATGTCATCGCTGAGTATACTCGCAGCAAGTATAGATTAGCTGGACACGTCGCCCGGCTCACCGATAATCGGTGGACGCACGCAGTTGACGAGTGGTACCCGCGTGAACGGAAAAGACCACCCGGAAGACCTCGACGATGGTGGGGTGACGATTTCAAGAGGACGATCGGGATCACGTGGATGAGAAAGGCGCGATCCAGAGAGGAGTGGACAGCGTGCTGTGACCAGCGGTGTCAAATGGACGCCTGTCGGTTGGTCGGTCAAAGTGAAGTGATATATATATATATATATATATATATATATATATATATATATATATATATATGTATGTATATATATATAATAACAAAGGGTAAAATTAATTAATTAAGAAGTAATCAGTACTTTCACCAAGTAGAATTCGGCATGAAGAAGACCATTTCATGGTAAGCTTAAGTAATACTTTATAATTAGAGTTCAGCAAAGATTTCTAAACTTCAGTATGTGGTGAAGCAAATCTTTTCTGAACCCTAATTATAAATAATATATATATAAAATGAAAACGTTTACCTTAATCCTAG
This sequence comes from Octopus sinensis, assembly GCF_006345805.1. NCBI lineage: Eukaryota > Metazoa > Mollusca > Cephalopoda > Octopoda > Octopodidae > Octopus > Octopus sinensis. The sequence goes on along the minus strand of NC_042997.1, from coordinate 4,640,785 downwards.
ACCCTGCAAAGTTTCTGCAGACTTAAATACCGATAATTTCATTCTATATCTGACGCTGCGTCCTCAGTAGGTTGCCAGCACTGAACACATAGACATGGAGCTAAAGGTAATCGATTTTCAATCACTTTTGGAATTACAAAAATTGGTGGCTCGGAGTTTTCACTGCTCTTTCTAGTGAGTCAGATATCCTATTCTTCGGGTATCTCTTTTGTGTTTGAACGTACACTGTATTCTTCTCTGAATAATATATAGTCTTTTGACTATTGTTATATTTCTCACTAAACCGCTGGTAACTAAGGATTTTTCTATGAATATTCTTGCTACAGTAAGATTTCAATTATATATATATATATATATATTATATATATATATATACATATACATACACATATACATATAATATATATATGTATATATACATATATATTTTTATATATATATATATAATATATATATATATATATATATATATGTAGGTCCCGGGTTGATTCGGGGTTAACCACAGTAAATAAGGTACTCAATACATAGCAGAGTAAAATTAATTTATTATATAGAAGGAGCTTCTACAGGACTAGAACTGTTTCATTCAAGAGAAATCTTCAGGAAGCTAGTTAACAATAATTGTATTGGCATTTATACATTTAGGCAGGTTGGTGGGGGACTTTTTTGTGGGTAGGCATAGCGCAAAATATCATACTTGGGGGAGTGGTCAAGGAGTCAGTGTTAAATTAGATAGAAGAATAAATAAAAAATAAAAAAAATAAAAAAATAATAAAAAAAATAAAAAAATAAAAAACTATAAAATAAAAAATAAAAAAACATATATATAAAAAAAAGGGGGAATAGAGTTTTAGGTAAATAAGGAGATTCTCACTTATACCTATGCACACATGTATACATACATACACACACATACAAACATATATACATATACATACACACATACATACACACACATATATATACACTTACACATACACATACATATACATATCTACACATACACATATATGTATACATACACACACTCACATGCATACACGTATACACACATGTATATATACACACACGACCTCACATACATATACGCACAGAAAAATATATATACACATACACACACATACTCACATACACGCATACACACACATATCCACACACACACATGCACACACATCACACTAGTCCCTATATACACATATATACACATACACACATATACACACACATACATACATATACATACATGTATATATATATACATAATGATATTTTGCGCTATGCCTACCCCCAAAAAAGTCCCCCACCAACACCCCGTTAAACCTGCCTAAATGTATAAATGCCAATACAATTCTTGTTAACTAGCTTCCTGAAGATTTCTCTTGAATGAAACAGTTCTAGTCCTGTAGAAGCTCCTTCCATATAATAAATATATATATATATATATATACGTATATATATATATATATATATATATATATGCGTATACATATAATATATATATATATATGTTAGAGGGGTTTATACATACATATATTCTGGGGCACCACATATACGTATATGGATGTCAGGTTTAGATTAATAGAACAAATTCACCATTCTGTTTAATCAACTATTTCATTCATTCACGGAGAACCAACTTTCAATAACACTCAAGCAAAAATGGGGTCAGTCTTTAGCAGTGTGCAGCCATATATCTATTATTTACCTACACATATACTATTATTTTATTTATTCATTTATTGTTTGACTTGTTTCAGTTATCTGACTGCAAACATGCTGGAGCACCGCACTTCGTCAGACAAATCGGCTCGAGACCTTATTTGTTGGAAGCCTAGTACATATTCTGTCGATATGTTGCACCCAACCGCTAAGCTACGGTGGCGCAAACACACTGATATCGGTTGTCAAGCGATGGTTGGGGGCCATAAACAGCCACACAAATACATAAATACATGCATACACCAAATCCACTCACAAGGCTCTAGTCGACCCTAGACTATGGTATGTGACGTTTGCCCAAAGTGCCACGCAGCCACTGTTGCACATTATACAGAGATATGTGTGTGTAGTATATTATATATATATATATATATATATATATATATATATGTGTGTGTATGATTTGGGGTGTGTATATATATAATATATATATACGCAAAAATCATTTTTAAACTAGAGTAGTACGGAGAAATTTGTACAGTGATGGGTATGTATTCGTAAATTAAAATATATACAGACCACAATGTTGGTTATGCGTGAATATTTAGATATGTTCTGTATCTTTCGATGAATAACTTTTCTTTATTTAAACGTCCTTGTATAGAAATTTCATCGTTGCACTGGTAGAACGGGAAAATTGAAATTTGCTTTGATGTTACCTGCTCATCTCTCTATGTGGTCACTTAAATGAATTTGTCTATTACGGGAATCGGATCTGTTCTTTATGTATAGTGGTTCTCCGTCTCAATTTCATAGTCGTCCGTCCTAGATAGCGATGTCCACAACTCTTGAAGGTTATTACAGAATTTCGGCGCTCGCAAATTTTAATTGTTGGTTTCGTGGTTGTTGTGCAAAATTTCCCATTGTTTAAATGTCTCTTTAGCGATTTGTGTTTCTTTTTTACATTTGATGAATTTATTTGCTTTCAGTATGCTGTGCATTTATGGGTCTCTATTTAGTAAAGGAAGATTGTGCACAATAGTGTTGTATGCCTCATTGTTTCTAGGGTTGTGAGATGACATATACAGTAGTGTTTTGAGATGAGGTGTAGTGTTATGTTTTGCTGTCCTTAGTGTTTTTCTATGTCTAATTTCTTTGCACACTTAATTCCATCAACTATAAGTGAAGGTGGATATTGTCTTTGCTATGAAATATGGCTGGTATGCGTATAGTGGACATCGGCCACGGCAGCAGACGATTACCGATCGCCAAAGATATAAATGAGTGTTTGTTTATGTTTCATGCACCCATATGTGGGGTTTACTGCAGCTTTCGGCTTCCGAGCAAAAATACGTGAAATTTGGATATAAACATTACCGTTTTGTATACACACTGTTTCTATCATTAACACTTGTGGATTTGTGAATATGTGTGGGTGGATGTCTGTGTATTTACGCACATCTATTTGCATGGTGTATACATTTTTTAGAACAGTTATGACTTCAGCTTCATAAATAACTGAGATTATCAAGCATGCCGGCTTGAGTAGAAAACGTCTCGGCATTTATATTATTTAGTATGCACTCATTTACTGCGTCTTATTGGGAAACAGCTGTATGATATTTTTAAGGAACCTCTCTTAAAATTTTTATTATACCAATGATGTCTAGGAGAAGTTTATCTAATAACACCAGGAATATCTTTGTTTAGGTTTGTCAGAATATACAAAGGGAAAGGTATGCAGCATATTATTTCTTTCAGTGTCATATTTAGGTGGATGGATTATCAAATATTTGTAACACATCTTTTCTCGTGTAAGGAAATCAACTTCAATACTTCAGTTCCTTGGAATGAAGCTATTGGTACCTCATATTTAAACATCCTGTATTGATAGGTGGCATACTGGTTACATTTGTTAGACCCTGGATTCGATGGCCGGGCCGGGTGGGGAGTTGTTTTCTTGAGAACACGTTCAAATAGCTCCAGCCCACTCCGCTGCAAATGGGTAATTATATCTGATATCCTACTCGATCACGTTGTGACGTCCATGTATATATATATATATATATATATATATATATATACATATATCTCCATCCTTCTCTAAATCCTTTTTTCTCCCCTAACTACAATCCTTCAATTTTTTTCTGCCTCTCTCTCCCCTATCTCTCTCTCTCATTGCTTACACGTGACCATCGGCCATCTTTGCTTTCCTCAAGTGACCGTTTTTTCAAAAGAACTGACGTGTTTTTTCTCTCTCTTCTGTATTTTCTCTTTAAAATAAATGTTTCTCGCAACGTTTACAATTTTCCTCTCGTTCTGGTCTAACAACCCTCCATATTTTGGTGTCCTTGCATGTCTCCACTCTGAGGTTTTTGTTCGCAAATTTGACCCTCCATAAATACTAAATTATATTTAAGTGTTCATCATTAAACTTTAAAACCCCGTTCATAACTGCAAATACATACAAAACACGGTTTTATAGTAGCTGATCGCAGGCGTCCACGATGACATTCGGATTCTATCGAAACAAGTTCTAAGACTGCTGCTGGTGTTACTCTAAAAAATTTATTTTCTGAGTTTTATTGTTCATCACATTGGTAATGACATTGTTAATAAATTGTAGTGTTATTTATTTATTTACTTAATTATTTTGAATTAATGTTTTCCGATTAATTATTGGAAAACTGATTCACTATAACTTTAAATAATGGGCGTTCAGCCATGTAGAATTCAGGCCGAAATAACTTGGGAAATATTGTAGTTTGGCCACATTCTCTGTAAAATTTTAGAGAAGAGACAAAATAGAGGAACTGACAGGAAAATGAATAATGGATATGTAGAGAAAAACGGTATCACTTGACAGCAATCATGACTTATACATAGTTAAATAGAAACAAAATAGGATAAATCAAATCGAGAAAGTGATCGACATATTGACAGGATGACTTTATTGGTACAAATAAATAAACGACCATACTGTACTAATAAATGTAGTTAAAGCAATAATCAGTGTCGACATAAGGATAAAAATTTACGCCTTTCTATTAGTTAAATATCGAAATTTATAGAGCACAGTCATTTTCATTTTCTATTAAGTTAGGTTTGAAAGAGTACAGAAAGAGAAATAGAACTGATACTCTCGATAAAATGCCGAAGAATCCTTGAATCCTGACGTTTCTATTACCTAAGTGTTCCAATATTACTGAAAATATAGCAAGCCAATCAGTCATATGAATTCAGCAGGCAGTTCGATAACGCCAATAATGATTTTAAAATTATAGCGGGTAATAAGAAAATGTTGAAGAATTTATAAGAATTATAGAGAATAATAAAGGCTATAAATGTTAATAGTCAACATAATTTACAGGATTATAGCGAAATATAAATCATTATAAAGTCCGTGAGACAAGGAAGATGACACAAATATTAATTGAATCATCTAAGGCTAGAAGCAAATTGAGAACAGTTATTAAATTTAATTATATAAAATATAAATTATATGAAATTACAATCATGTGTCGTCATGAGTCAGGGGAGGCAAAGGTAGCTTAGATATGATGTTATGCTTATTAACAGTATTAATTTACGTTAGGCTATCTAACTCTAGTCAATTTAACTTAATACTGAAGGTCTTATATTGTAAGGTTATTACTATATATTTAGCAGTAGGGGAACAGAAGTATACAATTTCAGGGAGAGAAGGTGACCTGGCATAGATCTTTAATTCGTTCGATCTATTATTTCGTTTATTTTAAGAATTTCGGAATTTGAAAACAGCTGCGATTTATGTATGAATGCTTATATATGTTCATGTAAATGCATGTATGCTTGTATGTGTGTATGTATGTATGTATGTATGTGTGTAAGTGTGTGTATGTGTATATGTATATACATATATATATATATATATATTATATATATATATATATATATATATATATATATATATATATATATATTATATATATATATATATATTATATATATATATATATTCTTAGATGTGTGTGTTTGTACGCTGATGCACATATATTATATATGGAACCGGCTTCCAACCAGTGATTTGTAAATGGCCCGCATTTTCTGAAGTAGCACATATATATCTTATTTGAACATTGAGGGAAAGCATTTGTGAGTTTCTGAAATGAAAAGGAAAGATCTTAACGGCTAGTGACGTAAAGTCAAGGAAATATTTTACTTCTGAACAAAAAAATAAATATTAAAATTTTGGAACCGAATTTTAATTTTAAAGATATTCAGAACGTAGATCGAAAACTGTAATTTTACACTATTTCACACATATATAGGGAAACATATAAAAGAGAACTCATACGCACACACATACAAACATCAACACATATACCGCCGCATGTTTTTAAAATTGTAAAATTATAAAATTATAGTCAGTGAGTCAACCTTTGACGCCTCCGCTTTTAAATTTGCGGGAATAGTTGCATCTCCACGATAGCATGCGCCTGGCCCTAAAATATATTGACATTATTCTAAAAGTTCTAAGTTAAAAAATACATGAAATAATTTCTTTGAATGATATACAAAAAATATTGTGATACAATTTGGTAAATATTCCTTGGAAAATGCCCGACATTCATAAAAAAATATATCTGATAAAATATTTGACGGCTAATGTCAGTTACATTGTCATGAAATGAACCCTGTCTAATTTATTAGAATGCCTTCTGTAAACTATCAAACATATTGAGGAAATACTTTTACATGCCTTGTGTGTACTGTTAAACTAGCATTTTCATGAAAATCATAATATAAAATAAGCTCACAGGAGTCTGTACCCATTCAACTTAATTCGAGCCAACTCAAAGTTGGAGTTCTTTGACAAAAAACATTGTATATTTAATGATGACACTAATATTATGAGCTCTGCACAGCACCGCTCCTTGAATAGACTGTAACATTATTTAGTTTTAAATAGAGAAAAAAATATTTGACAACATTGTGTGACAAGAACGTATACATACTTATTCTTGAATATCAATTTAGCCTACAGTTTGCAACGGTTTGCATAGCCCTAAGGAATAAAACACAGAGAGAAAATTGCATATATAGAATCTAAAGTAAGAAGACAAAATGCAAGCTACACAGAAAATAAGCTTGATCATACAGGAATTTTACATGAGATGATCATCAAAATGTTTTCGTTGTCGATAGTGTAACAAGTAGAGTAATCTCGTATATATCACAAAAGCAGTTAAGAAACTTGTCTTTGCATAAGTGACACTGACAACATGGCTGAAGCTAAGGCAACAATGTGTAAAGACCAGGTTACAGTGGGCCACTAATTTTATCTACAATTATCATCCTAAACATAGGCATTATATGATACACAACAATATCGTCTCCTATGTATATATTGAGCACTTAAACAAATGGACCAAACAAACTCGTTGATAAATTCGAATATCATTATCTCAAATTTCATGTATAATACAAATCGTAAAATTATTTTTACGAATAAGAGTAAATAATCCGTTAAACAGGTAATATATCTAACGGAATAGCTGTTATACAAAACATCAATAACCATTGCTCCGAGTCAAACATTAAACTTTTGTATTTTTGCTGTTGAGGGAAATAGACACGTTGCTGTCCAAAGCACACGAACCATGCTTTGTACGAGTATCTACTGCAGTAACCAAAGATTATGCATCACTTCCCACTATTTAGAGTTAAGAAGCAATGCAGGTAAAAATATATTTCAATTTCTGACATTATATTCTCTATTTCAGTCCTACTATGCTTCTTATTATGCACTGTGCAACACTGATGTTCACCTCCCATGGACATGTCTTTGACATTCAGTCTTCGCGATGGGATTCTTATTCTGAACCAATGAAGTAATTTTCTTTCAATTATACTGCTTCATAATAGAAAGTTCGAATTATCTGCTTTCATTCTGAAGAGGACGAATAATACAAGAACATTTCTTTTACTCTCATGAATATGCTTAAAAAGCAGATCAGATCACAGACGACATTTTCTATATATTCAATAACTTAATGTAATTTGTTTTTACTCTACTAACGTTCCTTTAGTTTCTCAGAGCCCACATTGAAAGACTCTTTTTTTCTAACTGCATGAATAGTTTCCGTTAATATACTTTTTTTAATACTCTATAGTTATAAAATGCGCCCACATGTCCCTCGAACTAATGAGGTTTTTCATTATGGTCATCTCGTCTACACTCATGAAAAAATTTCTAGACCTGCAAAATAATCTCAAAGCATGAGGTTTCATAAAACGTGTTTGTGCTCCATAAATCTGTATGTTACTCTCATACTTCCTATTATTTTATATCAATTTTTTATATCAATTTCTTAAAAACAATAAGTTATGTACTATCAAATCAATCACATGAACTGAAAGCACATAAACATTTTCTTCATTCTTTTTTTAATATTCTGTTGAATTTATATATTAAACCATAGACTTATGTTCCTTATTTTATCTAAGTACAAATACATACGCTATTCGTGCACTGATCCTTGACAGCATGCGGGAATTGATATTACCAAAGAAAAAATAGTTTCTTCAAAAAAATGTGCTTTGGTGATAAGCTGTTCAATTTCGAAATACATCTTGATTGTATGATATACAATTTCTTTCCAAGTAAAGATCAACATTTTGCTGGAAAATGAAAAGAAAATACTTCACATGATCCTCTTCAATGTTAATGGACACATTAAGAGATTAGTCTTAGACAGTTACAAAGAAATATAGGAAGCAATACTATACAAAGAAAAAGGAAAGTACTACTTATATAAAAAATGACTAACCTATCAAATGGAAAAGAAATAGATTGATTGATACAATGTACAATCGCCAATGCTAAAATAGACGAATATAATAAAACGTTAGTAGAAATCATTGTTTCGAAGTTTTGCAAGAACAATAGAAACAAAAATGTATTTCAAAAGAAAGTTTTTGTACGATACATTTTAGAGCATTATTTTATTTTGTAAATATACGTACGAGTAACATATAATGGCGATGAGTAAGTGAATACCAAGATCTTCCCTTTGTCAATTAGAAGTGTTCCACTTTCTAAATTGGGTTCTTACCTTTCCAAAATATCTGTGCATCAAAGAAAAAATAAAAATCCTTTCCAATCTCTTAAATACATTAGCATATGAATCTTGTTGTTAAACATCAAAAACTAAATGAAACACTATCGCAATTTTTTTGAAAACCAAATTGGTTATCATTAAATAAATTAGTATCACCAACTTGATATATACTATTCAGCACATCTTTTCTAAGGTAATTACTGGCTTAGAGGAATAATTATAGCCAAATATGTATTTTCAACTACCCTCTCTAAAATAGAATAACAGTTAAAGAAATTTAGCGAATAACTGCAGCAAGAGAAAAAATATAAACCTCTCCCATCATATTCTAAATAGCATCCTGAAAGCTTTATTTTGTTGAATGTTTAAAAGTTATTTCTTTTTATTATAAATCTACTATCCACTAAAATGAATCGTGTCACCATCCTCTATACAACTGCTTCCGTAAAATGGACCAACATCTTTAACATTCTTTATGTTTTCTAGCAAATTTTAATTTACAACAAATGCGAAAGAGATGCCTAAGGCTGTGCAACAACGACAAAGTTTGATTCTGCAGCAATTTATAATTGACGCCAACAGCAACACGGGCGGACTGCATCGAATAAAAGCTTATTAGTGACGGAGCAACAGGTGACATGCAAACCGTAATGATTTCCCTTTTATATTTCTATTTAATTCATTGACGGTTTAGTTGGCTACACAATATTAAATTAATCGAAGATCATCGGACTAATACAGTAATTAATTCACGACAATCAAAGGTGCAAACTATATTTAATGAGGGAGATGTTTGTACAGAGTATTACTACCTATCTAAAGAACTACCATAAATCTAAAAACTGAAAATAATTGCTTCTTCTTGGTATGAATGAAAGCAGAAATTAGTGAATTTGTAAGTTTCTACCGTATAGTAAATGATGGTCCTGCTAATATCATATGTCCTCTGATTATCAAGTAATTTCTTTCCCCCGACCTTCTCACTCTTACAGACGTATTCGCGCAAGCATTTTCTTCAAACACCTTCTACAGTCACCTTCGTCTCTATGCACAAATGTCGTCTCGCGCTTGCCATTCATTCGTTCCAGATAGAGATGTACAAAAAGATTGGGTAGACATTTACGACGCGCATAACAATGAATAAAAGAACTAATGTAATCATCGTAAGTCTAGCGTGCCAAGCATTTATCTTTTTCGGTATTTTGTGTTCCTCCTTGACGTTCGATCCGGTGTTTTTAGAAAGAATCTGAGACGCGTACAAAGGATGTAGTCTTTTGCGGCCTTTAGTGAGGAAGAGCCCAAAATAAAATATTTCGTTCATCCATGTAGGCGCAGGCGTAACTGTGTGATACAAAACTTGTGTCCCAACCACATTGTATGGGTTCAGTCTCACTGCATGGCACCTTTAGCGAGTGTCTTCTACTAAAGCACCAGGCAGACCAATGCTTTGTGAGTGGATTTGATACACGGACACTGAAAAAAACTTTCGTCATATATAAATATATATATATATATATACGCGCATACAGTTCTGGTGTATTACCTCAGTGGGTGTGATTCCGTGGTTTAATATATAGAGAGACGATAGGAAATGGAGAAATAATAATGAGAAGTGGATCATTGGTGCTTTAAAGTCATTATATATTTAAGATGAGAGTAGGTTAACAGCTGTTTGTATTTATCAAAATTGGGTAAATCTGCATTTACCTCATTACCATGGATAAATCTCGTCAGAACGATTATATGCCAAAGATAAATTGAAGGAAAAATAGAAAGAAAAATAGGAGGAAAGGAAAGGAAATGGAAAAAAATATCTTCGTTCATTCAATAGTCTCCATTTCAAGCAATGCATCGGTCCAGATGTGTTTTCCACTGCTTGATGCAGTTCTGAAACTCTTGCAATGTGATGCATTTAAACCTCAATCGTTTCATTCTTCACCTCTTCCACATCTGCAAATTTCGTAGCACCAGATTTCGTCATCAGTGACGACCTTCGAAACGAAGTCTGGATCTATTTCCAGCTACTATTTCAGTTCACTACACGCATTCAGTCGTAACTGATTTTGATTTTTTTTGAGGAAGCAAAACCCAAAGTTTGCTGCAATTGTTTCCATTTGCTTTTCCTCGCACAAAATTTGTTGGGAGGATTATGATTCGCGAAAACCTGCAGCAGTTTTCTTTGCGGCGTGAAGTAAATTTTCGTTATATAAACAGTGTATTCTTAAACATAGCACAGTAGTACATCCAAGGCAATTCCTACCCCTTATATATATATATATATATATATATATATATATATTTATACATACACACACACACACACACACACACACACACACACACACACACACACCACACACACACACATATATATATATATATATATATATATATATATAAATACATGTTTGTATGTATGTACATTTAAACACACAAGAGGCATCCATCATAGGATTCTTGCACGCTAGAATGGACAGTTAAATTCCAAACCAATATTAGGGATAAAATTTCGAAAGGAATATAACATTTACCACCTAACTTCTGGACCAATAAAATAGTTTGCTACGCGAAGATTTCTACAGCAGGTACACCTTAGATTAAATATATATATACGACGGGCTTCTTTTAGTTTCCGTCTACCAAACTCTCTCAGAACATTGATATGCTTTGACAAAAGAATGCCCCAGTTCATGCCTGAGTTAATAGCACCACCTGATAAGATTTGCTAAATCTTGTTTAAGTCAAGATTTGTGGCATCATGGTCCATTCACCTAGGGAGTTCTTGTTGAGTGAGTTCTATCCAGATCTCGGTTTGTTTATTCTGCTATTCTTCGAAAGAATTTTCCAAATTCCATTTATATGTGATGGGATCATTTTCCTCTTTGAAATGTGTATATGTATATATATGTAATATGCATGCAAATACATACTAAACCAGATATACGCATGCATACATATATGTGTGTGAGTGTGTTTTTAATGTATGTGTTTGCATGTAGGCATGAATGTATGTACCTACAGAAATAATGATAGAGGCAGAGACAGTGAGAGCGAAAGAGAGCAACGAGAATCATCCTATAATAGAAATTTATTCTAGATCGAATTTGGGAGACACACGGAAAATACGTCTGTTGTTGATCATTCAGTAGTTCGTGATGTCAAGCTGTTATCTACTAAACTCTCTTCTAATTTGCAAATGAGGGACTTTCTCGGTCTTCGGCAAATAAAGTAGTTTTATGTGTGCGTAGATTTTTTTTTCTAATTTGGCAAATCTAATTTCCAGCTGTGTATTAAAATTACAAGGAACTTGGCGTTACATGCTATAATGCTTTATATCCTTGTTAACGAGAAACTATGTAAAATAATGTAATTTTGTGCTGAGGACTTGTGAACGGTTAGAAGTGTATCCTTCGAGTAGCCAGCTGACTTCAAATGATATAAGGTATCTTTTATGTTTTACGTTTTACTTGTTTGAGGGATTAGACTGTGTGCATGCTTGGGAACCATCGTGAAGAGATTTTAGTGGAATTACCGATCCCATTATTTATTCTTATAGCCTGATACTTATTTCATCATTCTTTTTTGCCGAACCGCTAGTTACGGAGATATAAACACACCAGCACTGATATTCATGCGGTGGTTGGGGGTGAAACACAAATACAAAGACACACACACACGCATAGAGTTTCTTTCAGTTTCCATCTACCAAATCCACTCACAAAGCTTTGGTCAGCCCGAGCTATAGTAGAAGTCACTTGTCTAAAGTGGAACACAGAATGACTTTACCCGGAATCCTGTTGTTGGGAAGCCAAATCGTTAGTGTTCAGAGTTTCGATAGCAAAATTGTGGTCCCCCAACTCAGTCCCACCAGAGGACGTAATGGTTTCATATACGCTCTAATTTGAAACGACAATGCGATCAAGGTTTTCTACAGAGTTACAGATTTGTGGGGAGCTTTAGTTTGGCGATAAACCTAATTTTGATTAAGTGTTAATATTTTCAAAATATAATTATATTTATCAATCAGCATTATTATAAAATGAGTACAAGACCGAATTAAGATAGTATACAGTGACAATGATTTCATTGTCATGGAAACGGAAACAGATATATCCTTTTCGGAGGATTTTCTTGCCGAGAGTTACTATTGGTTAGAAAGCGTTAGAAATAACTTAACGGAGAAGTTGCTTAATTTTGTTTTTCGAGAGGATAAGAAATGGAGCAATAATTGTGATCGTGAGATTCAATGCAAGGTTTATTTTAGAAGGAGTCATCAGATCAAGATGTGATTATATTCATGAATATATGTCCATAGATTAATCAATGTTAAGGAATAGATGGACAAGGCTATAGAATTAAATTGGATGGTGTCTACTCGCACTCCCATACACACATGCATACACGCATGTATACTCACCTAAACATTTATAATCACACAAATTTCCTCATGAAAACGTGATAAAGTATGAATTCCAATAATATTTAAATTGCCAATATGATTAAATTTCTAAATTCCACTAATTATATGTTCACTCCATTTTATTGGACCCATAAATTTCATCCTTCCTTTTGTTCATTACGCTCACCTTATGACCAATTAACCATTTAAAATTATCCCTGCATTACAATATCACCTTACTCGCAAGATATTTTAATCAAAATTGAGTTTTCGCATCACAATAACTGAACAGAAATTAAGTAATATAAAATTTTATTATTTGAAGAATTTACTTAGTACTCTTTAAAAAATGAACAATTGTAGTTATGGATATAATTATTGAAAATTTATGATCGTTTTATATTTTCATCCAAACCAATGAATATTCGTCAGAATCCCTCTAAATTCGTTTATGTTTAGCGTTTGTTTGACGTCTCGTTTTCAATTATATAACTTTCTAGAAACTGCTATATTTAAATTCAAATCAAAGATTTAACAATAGGATATAATTTATTGGAATATGTAACTTGAAATTGCAGAAAGTTCAAGCAAATATTAACCAACTTTTTTCATTTAAATGAAAACAAAGTTTTACTCAGCAATATAGATTTTAATACTGTAAGTTATGTTACATAACTATTTAACTGTGATATTTCTCACAGTATATATGTGTGTGTGTATGCGTGTCTTTATGTGTGTGTGTTTGTGTGTATGTAGGTGTGTTACGTGCGTGCTCGCGTTTGCGTTTGTGTGTGTGCGTGTGATTGTGAGTGTGTGCGAAAGTATAAAAATTCCACGAAAGATGACAGTGGAAAGAAGAACAGAAAAAAACCTAACGAGTCGTGGACATGCTCATCCCCAAAGGTTATCGACGACAAATCCTCACGATTTTACGTGAATATATATATGTGTGTGTGTGTGTATATGACTGTGTGCTCAAATTTATTTGTCTGGAGACACACGGTGTTCCATTTAAATTATATCTTATGATGTAATTTAAATTTTATATATTTCATATATATTTTGTATAATTCTAAATGTAATTTTACTCAATCTATTTATTGGGATGTTTTTATTCTTAGTGTTCAAAATATGAATATTATTAATTTCCTAATTTAAAAAAAGCAAACTTGTTGATTAGTGTTGGCCGAATTTCGTGCATCACAATATTCAGTTCTTCATATTAGGAAGAAATTGTAAATACTTCTCGAAGGAGTATTTTATCGTTATAAACAGTTAATCTGTTTTAACGTTTATACTTCTCATGATAGTAGATAATTCAATTGAGGTATTTCCTGGTAACCAATATGTCGGTGTCCATAATGTATATCATGATATTTATATCAGCAAGATATAGCTGAAACATTATTTGGTATATTCCGGAAAATTAAATTTGATACGAAATACTACCGAAAGCTTCTTTCATTTTCAAATGATTTCTATTAGCCCTTTATCATTCACATTCCAATCATATATATATACATATATATATATATATATATATATATATATATATATATATATTATATATATATATATATATTATATATATATATACATAAATATATATATATATACAACAAAATTAGAAAATGGAGAAACATACTTAAATCAATCAAACATCAACCATCAGATGATACCTAATCAATACTTTATTACACCATTACATAACAGTAAAGGCATTATACAAAATATATTGCACATATAATTAGACAAGGAAATAGAAATGTAAAATATAAAATATAATATATAATTATATCATATCTGATAGCTGTTTCGGCCGTAAGGGGAAATATGCCTCATTTAACATATAAGCCATATAAGGCAGGTATAAATGAGACATTAACAAGGATGCCCCACGGCCTCTTCAGAGAATTTAATTTATTATAAGTGTGAAAAAAGTGTTTTTATATACATATAAATATAAAAATATAAAATATAAAATCGTGTGCATAGACACTCATAATACTACACATATATATATACCCATTAATACAATAATACAAAAGAAACAAAACAAAATATATCAATATATATTAACAAACACAGTTATTCTACATATTGGGCTACTAGTTCCAAAACTAACCTACAGAAAGTTATATGCACACTCACATTTAAATTTAAATCAGACCTATACATAAAAAATAAAAAAAAAACACACAGTTCAGTTCATAAAATTATAAAGCTATAAAAGTCAATAAAAATTACTATTAATATTAATAATAGTAATAATAATAATAATAAT
>NC_042997.1:4610340-4620340 GCF_006345805.1 Octopus sinensis | reverse complement strand
TCTTACAAAATCTCTCTAGAAAGTGTAACATGTAAAACAGTACTAATAAATTCTTTAAAACGTTATGAAAACATTTCGAGATAGAAATATTTTGATGAAAAATAACGAATATATCCTGACTACTTGCAACAAAAGCTCAAATAAATACACATAGTTATATGGAGACACCGATTATACACAAACAAAAATGTCAGTCATAAATCCCTACTTAGAAAAGATTTTAGATTCTCTTCCACAAACAAGACTGAAGAAAAAGCAAAAAGAAACTCTAACTAATATCACTCAACACTAAAAATAAAGTTTGGAAAGTAATATAAGATGCCTCAGGACAGACATTAATACAACACCAAGAGATATAATGTGTAATGATACCGTAAACAGTACAATCTATTATTTAGTACCATAATAGCTCAGCTCCAACATAACTATGATAAAAGGCGTGCAACCCGATGCCATCTTTTACGGCTTTATAGCAAGGCTTAGTAAGTATAATTTTACGAATGCATGGCGGATTATTCCAAGTTCAGGTATTGTATTATGACAAAATCTCAGACGTATCGATGTCATCAAATTGTATAAGTAAAGCTACATTATTGTCATATACCATTCCTTTGTAAGATTGTAGCGTAACTTTTCAAGGAAAATATCATGCTACCATTCTGCTCTCCAATAAGCCAGTAAATATGAATTATTTAGCAAAGACCTATGAATGAGGGCAATATCAAAATGTGATGTTGTATTGTCAGATTTGCGCTTGAACTTTTCCTGACGCTACGGCTGCGATTTGGTGTCATTATACATTTAACATGTTTTAAGTTTGTTTTATCACTCTCAGGGTTATATCAATCTTTGCATGTTTTCGACAGTGTGAAGAAATATATAGCATATATTGTATACAATGTGTGTACACATATATTTACAAATAAAGGAAATCTGACAATATATATATATATATATATGTATATATGTATATACATACATATATAATTATATATATATATATATATATATTATATATATATATATATATATATATGCATGTACTTATATATATATGCATATATATACATATATGTACATACACACACACACACACACTCACGCACACACACACTCACGCACACACACACATACATATATATATATATATATTCATTTCCTCCTTTTTTTCATTTTACATCCTAAAATGATTTTATTCGTTATGTATTTTTATATTGTTCAGTAAAATTTTATTAATGTTATTTTATTTTATCAATAATTCGAATACTTATCATTTATTCTCCTTTCTTATGAATTCGTAGTACCACCTTCTGTGTGCATTCGTCCAAATAGCTCTGTCACAGCACAATCTCGTCTAAACTATGCTGTATGTGTAGACACGTAACACTACATGAATATGAAATAAAATGTTTCAATATTATACATTTCCCCTTAAAATACCAGTAGATATTTACATTGAGAAAGCATCTTAATTTATTTGTAAACATTTAACTTATGATCTTGAGTAATTATGATTATTTTACAATTAAATACAACTATTATCTTAAAAAACCTAAGCAAATTTGCAGGTACATTTCAGCGATAAAAAGATAAGCGGGTATGAAATATATTCCTGAATATAAAGAAATATACAGAGCAACGTATGTGATGCGTTTACATGAATATTTCTCAAACTAAAGAATGCAACATGTTTCTAATACAAGCACATCACAAAGCAAAATATTAAATCAAAACTATAAATACATCCGGCATATTAGCATATAATTTTTATGTATTTTCTATATTGGCGTTCTTTCTCACGTTGGCCTCATGTACAGCCACTTTCATAGATGCTATTGATAATTTTCTGTAGATGTAAAATTTTGATTTATATCTTATACCTGGCATTTTCTTATATAAATAGAATTGAATTTGTCTGCTTTCCAATGTGCATGAATCGGTGGTAAAATACAGATGATTATGTATATATATTTACGATATCATTGCATATAACTTCCATTCCAGTTTCAGTTGTAAAATACATCCCGCACATAACAATTTGTGTACATCTTAACGCTACTATAAAGTTTTCTGGTTTTATGTGATATAAAACTTCCGCTGATAATGAGCTGGAAATAAATCTAATATTGAAATCACAAATCTCAAAGAGGAATATACATTTTATGGAGATCAATAAGGAGATTATAAAACACATGTCGTTTTAATATGTATGAAATGAAAGCATCATATTTGCCGGAAATTATATAAATTAGGTTTAGATGCGTACACAATGATCTAAAAATAAAAACGGCTATCTTGTTTCGGGTCCAATAAATATCTTTAAACTACAAGAACGAAACACAAACAACAAATGCATAACTAATCTCTCACAATAAATGCAATTTACAAGCCCGATTAATCACTCTGAAATTACAATTGTATAACAATCATCGCTACGATAGACAGAAATCCTGTGATTTATGAGGGAGAGGGATCTAATCGAATATATCAACTGCAGCGCTTATCTAGTACGTATTTTGTCGACTCTGAAATGATGGCAAGCAAATTCGACATCGGCTGCATTTGAATTCAGAACGTCAAAGCAAACTAAAAACCGAGTAGTACTTACTATACATATATGATTTTAGTAACATTCTTCACTCAATCGCTTTAATATTTAGAACACCCTTCTAACCCACATTTAAAATAGCAAATAATTGACAATTGTAAACTTATATATTATAACAATTATTATATAAACCATATTAAAACCAATGTATAAGTATACATATATATAATATAATGATATAATATAAGTATAAATATAACTATTAAGTTAACCTATTGTTCTCTTAATCTTGTAATCACACATTTCATTAATTTACTTTAATTTCATTTTATCGCTTACTATTAATGTATAATATCTATCGCATTGTTAAATAGAATATATAGATAACTAATATAAAATAAATCGCAAATCTTGATATTGTTATTAATACAGCCCCATTTCGATATAAATACTGTATTTTGAAAGCTTTATCGTATATTTTTTTTAATTTTTATAAAATATTATAAACTAGCAGTCATGACTATTTGTACTTTTAATGTATCTCAATGTATAAATATGAAAATTTAAACCATTAAAATTTATTTTATCCATAAAAATTATTGACATATTATTAAAGTGAAATACAAGTTAGTTTTCATTTTTAAAATATAGAATGACATGATTACACATATATATTAACTAAAGGCAGATCACTAGTTACTCAATATTTGACGTAGGGATTTTATCCTAGAACACTGCTTTTAATTTCTGTAGCATTTAGCAAAATTTCGTAAGTGAGTATCATAGTTTTTATACACATTATATTTTAAATACAAAATATGTTTTCTTCGTAACACTGGGAAATATATCGTATCAAATTTAATTCATAAATAACACCAATGCTATTCATCCAATATTATTTATATTTCCCATTATAATTTTTGTATGATAAATCCATCACGATAAGCAACATCCGTCTTTCTACCACCTCTCTCATATAAACCTTTATAAATATAAATATAATACATATATGTTTTCCAAATAGTTTTGATATTTTAGTAGCAATTCAACGTTTAATGCTAGTTACATTTTAAAAGATTAATTTTCAAATCACAATTATTGAGGATTCTAAAATATTGTTATATTGAAACATAAGTACAATATTTGTTTGGATATATGGGGTTATTTTCTTGGTGCGGTTCCTTTTATACTTGTTCCGGATTCATTTATATATGTTCCTAAAGGTATATCATTTATTCTTTTAATTTGTATGACGTTTTCAAATTGTAATATAAATAAAATGAACCAAATATCTTTTTTAATTTTTTGTTCTCCATTTTCGTTTTTTGAATGTTTAATTACACACACAGTCACACACACACACACACACACCACACACACACACACACATATATATATATATATATATATATATATATATATATATATATATATATGTATATATATATGTGTGTAGAAGATTGAAAAGGAACTCAAGAGTAGATATGTATAAGGAAAATAAGACAAGGTAGAAAATACTAAAATCATTTTATCACGAAAAACATTTTATACCCTTTTCAGGTTTTGAGACATTTTCATCTTAGAATAAAGAAAAATAAAATTTAATTGTTTGTCATACATTAATTAATGACTGAATTCGGTACCAAAATGTTTTTCATGATAACATTACTTTAGCACCTCCATCTTTGTCTTATTTTCCTTATGTGTATATATATACATTCATACATAAGTATATATATATATATATATATATATATATATATATATATATTATATATATATATATATATATATATATATATATATATATATATATATAAAAATATATATATATATATATATATATATATATATATATATATATATATATATATATATATATATATATATATATATATATACATATATATTAATTGTTATCGCCATATTAATATGGCATTCTTATAGATATAAGAATAATCGCTGCCATGGTCAGCTCCATGGGGCCACCGCCATCAAGATACCTATTGATACACGATCTGTATCCATTATAACCTTCGAACAAGGGAGGTCAGCCGCTTCACACTGCCAGTCCGACAGCTACAGACGCGTTTCGGGGTATTGCCCCTTGTCAATGTAGCGCAGTCAGACCCGCAGGTGTCGCCACTGACGTCTCTGTTCGAAAGCTTATATTTACCTAGTTTCAGTGGAATACATCCACTTGTTTTCAATAATAGAAATATTAAAATTACTAAGTCTCTATAAAAGAGATTATGGTAGCGTTTACTGGAAATTAATTGTTATCGCCATATTAATATGGCATTCTTATAGATATAAGAATAATCGCTGCCATGGTCAGCTCCATAATCTCTTTAGCACCGCCTTTAGTCAAGCAAATCTACCCTGGTACTTATTCTTTGTAAGCCTAGTATATATTCTATCGTCATCTTATGCTGAACCGCTAAGTTACGGAGAATTAAGCACACCAGCATCGGTTTTCAATAGACCTTGGGGACAAACACACACACCAACATACACACACATATCTATATATATATACATGTATAACGGGCTTCTTTCAGTTTCCGTCTACCAAATCCACTCACAAGGCTTTGGTTTGCTTGAGGGTAGAGTAGAATAGACTTGCCTATGTTGCAAAGGAGTGGGACTGACCCCAGACCATGTGGATGGCAATCAATATATATTCATAGAGATCAAAAACTGTGAAAGTTAATATGATTATAATAATACTTGAGATTAGTTGTGATGGTGAGGAGGCAGAATTGTTAGCACGACAGAGAAAATACTTAGCGGCATTTCGACAATTTATATAATGCGAGTTCAAATTCCATTGGAACCACT
This sequence comes from Octopus sinensis, assembly GCF_006345805.1. NCBI lineage: Eukaryota > Metazoa > Mollusca > Cephalopoda > Octopoda > Octopodidae > Octopus > Octopus sinensis. The sequence continues at coordinate 4,614,951 of NC_042997.1, read as the reverse complement.
TTCCTTTTCGTCCTTTCGTGGTCGACAAAAAAACTACCTGATGTCTCTCTTAAGGTCGATGTAACTGACTCCTCCGAAATTACTGATCTTTTGCCATAGCTTGAAAGCAATATAAGTTATTTAATGTTTCAGTGCTATTATTTTAGCAAACATTTTCCTCTATGTGCAGAAGTGTGAAAGAATATAAGCTTATAATAACATTGTAATTTACTTGAGAAACTATATTTATCTTTACACAGTTCTTGTTAATTATACTTTTTTTTCTCGTGCCTCTGATATTTTCTTATCTTTCAGAGTTAAATCACGTCAACAATATTAGAAAATTTCATTACCGATGAGATATTTAAAGAGCGTCTTAGACATCACTTTCTGCGAATTAAATGCTGTAAAAGAGTAAACAACATAGAAGACAAAACTCTCAACTATATCTATGTACTTAGAATTCATGAACATTCAAAGCTCATTCCTTAAACATTTTTTCAGTCTATACAGGAAACATTGTTCATATTCTACAAGAAATTTAAATTTGGTTAATTTGAAGGAAATTTAACGTAAACATTTCTATTGTCATAATTTTAGTACTTAAAATTTACACTACCTTTCAGGAAAAAACGGAATCAATGATGTTTGTAGATCTCATATTAAGAGCAAAAACAAAGTAATGTACAGTGTCAATTTAGTGGTTGTTGTTCTAACGCGGATCTTCTTATTGTTATTACAAACCGCATCTATCAATTTATGGATAAGTCAGGAAAGGATTGAGTTCGAACATCTCATATATCCAGAGCCTTTGGTAAGGTTTGAAATGCTGTTTTGCTCATTTAGTTCATTCCCTACGGCGTTTGCAGAAAAGGGCTTGACGTTATACTTGTGTGGTTCTTTTCTCCTATCAGTTGCTAGTTCTTATCACGTAAGTTTAGATTATTGTATAGGTCATTATTTCCCTTCTTATGAACTGAACTCTTCAAAATCAAAATTTAATTCATTACTTTCGTCTTAATTTCTTCTTCATAGTAATTTACACTAAGTGGCACTTCGCCAGTTATGGAATATTCTTTTTACAAAATATAACTGCATCTATTATTCTAAATTCTGGATAAACAATGTACTTATTACGATTGAATTCTATAAACTACCCGCTATTCTATAAATTGAAATCATCTGATATATAAATGAGAAGAAAGCAAGTGCTATCCAATTTACTGAATGCTGAAAGCGAACTCACCTAACATATAAAACATTTTTTAATGTTGTGGGATATATGTCCGGATTCAGTCTTGAAAATCTTCATAATGTTACCATTCTAAACTACTTAACAAATACAAATACATATTTCGCGTTCGCTGCACTCAAGATATTTCAAATTGAAAAAGATTAAAATTCAAGGAGCCTATTAATTGGAGGATGTAACCATGTACAATACATTTTCTAAATTTTACTTCCGAATACATTTAACTTTACAAGTTGTCTATATCCTTACAAATACATCATAATATGATTTAAATTTGTGAAAGGAAATTTTCCAATATTCTGTTCAGTTAATATCTCTTATTATAAAAGGCAGATTTTATCTGCGTCCCTTTGTATCTTATAGAAATCTACAATATAGGATTTCTTCAATTACAATTTACCTAGCATTTTTAAGAGTAGAATGCATCGGGTCGTGCCAGGTCCGGTTTTTAAAATTTCAACCCCAATTAAGCAAAATTTAGAGAAAACTCACATTGTGGTGTGTGAGTCAAGTGCTTTTCTTAGTGTGGGCTATAGCACACGCACACACACACACACACACACACACACACACACAAAGGGAGCGATCTGATTCACTCACGCTATGACTCTAATTTCTACGACTTTCTCTTTGCAAGTTTGCAACGATTAAAGTGAAACTGACAAAACGAGAGAAGTGTACCTTAAACCACTACTAAAAAAATAAATAACACAGCAAACAGAAACAAATAAATGCATAACGATTTACTCCTCACACGATTTCTTCAATTAGAGTTTACCCATGATTTTTCAAAGTACTCCCATTGGGTCATGCCATAAAAAATTTCTTTCAATTTTACCCCCAATTAAGACAAAATTCGAGAAAATTCAATATTTTAACATTTCACTCCGAAAGCATTGATGTACATATGTGCGTGCGTGAGTGTGTGTGTGTGTGTGTTTGATGGGTTGTGCGACACATAAAGTGTGGTGTGTAAGTGAAGTGCTTTTGTTAGTGTGTGTAAAGAGACAGAGAGAGTGAAAGACAGAGATAACTGAACTTTTTTTATTCACTTTTTGTAGTGAGTGACTGAGAGAGAAAAGAGAGTGAGAGGTTATGTATGTATATATATATGTATGGCTTCAGTGACACACACACACAAAAACACATACCTACGTACACCAAAAGCACGCACACACACACACAAGCGGAGCGCGAACTTCAAAAATTTGGTAGTATTAATTGGTGAGCGTACTTCTAAGCGCGCGTAGTTGAAAGTTTTCACTATGATATCATCACGTGCGAAAAAATTCGAAGGGTTTTGAACAATTGAGATACAGATGTCACACCTGTATTGAAACCATTGCTAAGCTGCCGTAATTGCTTAATTAAGACTTTGTTTAAATTGAAAGGTGCAAATATGTGACGAGGTTGAAAAAAAATACCCCACAAAAAAAATGTACTGCTGGTATTTATATAATTCACTACTATTTTGCTACAATGTCATGAAAAAGAAAAAAATTAAGGTATGTACAATATATATTATACATTTTTTCTATTCATTCAATTCATTCAACGAAAATAAAAATATCGAATTCGCCACCCCCTTTTCCCCGTTCGCGTTTGTGTAAAAAAAATTATTATTTAAGTTTTAAAAATGATTTACTTTGTTCAAAAAATATTATTAATATTAATTAATTTTCAAGAATTATTTAATTCATATAATTATTTAATTCATATAATTAATTCATTAATTTTATTCTGTAAAATAGTAATTAATTCATCCATCTGTAAATCCTCGAGGTTATTACTCAGGCACCTAGAAATAGCAGCCAGATTTTTATATTTTAAATAATTTGCAATTTCAAAAAATATATTAATTTTGCGTTAGTTAATTTGATAAATTCAACGGAATAATTTTGCGCGTTATATACGTTCGCGTTTCTGTAAAAAAAGTAATTATTTAAGGGCGATCGAGTATCGAGTACCTACGTCTGACTCGCGCGCACGCGCGAATCCACGTGTGCGCACCGGGACCAATCTGCGATACAAGTGCCCATATATACATCCATACATACATGTGTGTGTGTGTCTATGTATGTGTATTAATGTGTGTGTGTTATCTCTATATAAAGCTGATGTTGTCTGTGTGCCCCACGTTTGGTAACCTTCAACTAACACTATCTCCTCCGAGACCCTGCGGCGCAAGTTGACCAAAATTGAGAGTATGATAGAAGGGTTGCTCTTCCTTCCGTTGAACATAAAATTCAAATCGGACCATGTTAACTCCAAAAAATATTTACATCAAAAAGCTGCTTTTTTCTATTTTGTCACTGCTGTGTCGCCACTTTTCGGTGTATTTCGACCAGAAAAATGTTCACAAAATTTTTACTTTTCAAAATTACAATTCCAGCGGGTCGGAACAAACCCGAGCAACGCCGGGCGATACTGCTAGTCTAGATATAAATGAAAAACAGTCCCATATGTAGGGCACAGCTCCTCTAAACAGATCTGCCATTAAAAGAGAGCATAAACACATATAAGGTGCATTGCATTCCATGCATAATAAAGGAACATGATGCACGAAGAAAAAAAACCTGCTGCTATGCCGATTTTTTAAATGAATAATAGCAATTCGTTCGATTGTTATATACTCCAGTATATTATAATCATTCGATATGTGTAAATACCTACACATTCATGTATTAATATTTCGTTTTTCAAGCGTCAAGTTGTTTCTCTAAATTTTCAATTAGAAGAAAGCATGTGCTCGGAGACACAGAAACAAGTCTTGTATGCTTGTTGAGCACTTGTATTATTTCTCTCTCAGTAGATGAATACATTTCTCTGCTGAGCTTAACTTAACATAACAGTAAGCTATATATACACAGGGTTTTTCAAAAACTTTGATATCATGTCGAAGTCTAATAACTTTGCCAGTTCTTATTCAAATGACTTCAAATATTAAAAGCATATGTAGAAACATGTCCAAACTTTACGTTTGATGACTGATATGTTTATATTTTCAGGTATAGAAATGACATTCACTGGAAGAGAAAAGGCGTTTTGTGTGTTGAAGTATGCTAGAACACAGTCAAACAAAACTTTGCAGCGTGCACTTGTGAGCAAGGTCTCCTAAAGATCACCAACAGCAATGCAGATTTGGACACAACACACAAAATTCAAAAAGGAAGACTCTGTGCAGGACAAAAGGAACTGGACGACCACTATAATCAGATAAGAAGAGCATGTCTGGACACCCAGATTCCTCCACCGACAGTTTGGAGCGTCCTGAGGAAACGCTTACTAATGACCCATACAAGCTGCAGCTCGTTCAGGGCATGATGGCCGAAGAGAAGTGAAAGCGCAAACAATTCTGTGTTAATATGCAAGAGAAAACT
>NC_042997.1:4575340-4605340 GCF_006345805.1 Octopus sinensis | reverse complement strand
ATGAACCCGGAACCATGTGGTCGGTTAGCAAGCTACTTACCACACATCATATATATATATAATATATATATAGACATACATATATATATATATACATATTCTCTTTTACTCTTTTACTTGTTTCACTCATTTGACTGCGGCCTTGCTGGAGCACCGCTTTAATCGAGCAACTCGACCCCGGGGCTTATACTTTTGTAAGCCCAGTACTTATTCTATCGGTCTCTTTTGCCGAACAGCTAAGTAACGGGGACATAAATACACCCGCATCGGCTGTCAAGCAATGCTAGGGGGACAAACACAGACACACAAACACACACACGCATATATATATATATATATATATATATATATATATTATATATATATATATATATACATATATACGACGGGCTTCTTTCAGTTTCCGTCTACCAAATCCACTCACAAGGCTTTGGTCGGCCTGAGGCTATAGTAGAAGACACTTGCCCAATGGTGAGAGTGAACCCGGAACCATGTGGTTGGTAGACAAGCTACTTACCACACAGCCATTCCTGCGGCTATATATATATATATAATATATATATATATATATATATATAGATATATATATATATATATATATATTTAAAACAATTCACGAAAAAAACAAAAGACGCAGACAGATGATGCAGAAAACAAACAGATCTATTAGTATAACGCTCGGGAATAGAACTCTTTTACATTTCGAGCCTACGCTCTTCTGCAGAAAGGGACAGAGAAAAAAACAATGAGAGAAACAAGGAGAGAGAAAAAATGTGTGTAGTGGCTACCGATCTATCATGTCGATCTATATATAAATGTAATATGTGACAATTATTCAGTAGCCTTGATAAAACTCCGAGTTTCACATGTCGGGGTGGAAATCCACGCCGTCATCTCTTCAGTTATCCGGCCATCGGAAAAATGCTATGAAAATGACCGCTAAACAAAGAGAAATTACTGTGTGATTGACCGTTATTAAGACAAAAGTGCTATTTGAATGATCACTAAGTGGGCGGCGGTAGTAAATGTAAGTGGGCAAAAAGTTCATAGTATTCGCTTAAGCGCGCACGTCGATACCTACACATGCGCGGTAAATTCGTAAGCAATATTTTCGAAGAAATACACGCTTCTATATTTTAACGTTAAGTCTGTTAGTTATTAAAAAATTACGATATGAATTGAGAAAAAATTTATGGATAAAAGAGTTACAAAATCGGAAGAGAAACTACGAAATACCAACCAACGATATGTGCATATATGTATATATGTATATATATATATATATCTATATATCCAAGTATATATATATATATATATATATATATATATATATATATATATATATATATATATATATATATATATATATATATATATTATATTTGCATATGTTTATATGTACACAAATATGTACATCTGTATACGTATGTGAATAAAGTTTATAAGATTTATAAGTAAATTATGGAATATGCTGTATAACCTATTAAATATGTTAATAGGTATAAATATAAAGTCGACACAACTTTAGAAGTAGTAATAATAATGATTATGATAGATAAATAAAAGTAATATTAATAATAATAAAAAGAAAAAGTCTTAGAAATAATATAAATCTATTTGTATGCATAACCAAACGGATAAATAAACTCTATACATGAGTGTGTCTGCATTTTGTGGAAGTAGTTGTTGTGGACTTCGAATTACTGTAAGTATTATCGTATATCATCTATAAGGTTATGGTTAATATAGGTAGATTTATAAGAAACAGAAGATAATATTTTAAAAATTGAGAAATGAAACTTCGGATAGTTAATAGAAGTAGACATTATTTTAATATATATACATATAATAGAAATGGAATAGGTTACGAATAAGAAAATAGAAAAGGGTTTATATGCTCAAAATAGTCACCGAAAAAGTATTAAATGATTTTTGCATATAACAATGTTAAAAAGTAAAATGTATCATAGTTACTGGCAATAGTTAATTATGATAACAACAACAACAATGTTAATAATAATAATAAAAACGATGATGATGATGATGATATTGATGATGATAATAACAACAATAATAGTGTTATATTATATATATATTATATATATATATATATATATATATATATATATATATATATATATATATTCCCTCAGATACGCCGCCACGAGAACACGTGCGTGATAATATAAAAACATGGATTGCAATATTTCTACACGAAAGAATTAAAGGAAATTATGTTTTAATGCAAGCCATCTCAGGTAAGTGGAGTATATATATATATATATATATATACAATAATAATAATAATAATAATAATAATATATTCCCTTAGATACGCCGCAGAAAAGCACGTTCGTAAAAATGTAAACACATAGATTGCAATATTTCTATACGAGACTGTAAATTTGTAAGTAAAATATTGGATTTAATATTTTAATTACATATACACCAATATTCATGCAAGACCTCTCTCTCTCTCTCTCTCTCTCTCTATGTATATGTGTATATATGCGTTATGTATGCATATGGATATATACTTATATATATATATATATATATATATATATATTTATATATATAGGTGTGTGTGTGTGTGTGTGTGTGTGTATGTGAGTACACTGCTATCTCGGTCTCTCGATTACACAACAATAATATTATGAATACGAAATAAACATCAACACATGTCATTGATCGTGAAAACGAAACTACGACAAAACCAAAGGACGATTGACTGGAATAGTTTGAATTTCTTCTTTTCAAGGCAGCACTGTCAGCGACCACTGGCAGTAGTAAACAGACTTGACCTCTGCTGAACCGCAGTGATGCGAAGATCCTTTTATCTCTATTGTTGACCTCTCCACTATCTGCCGAATCTATTTATAGACCTGTATATTATGATTTATTCACCAATCTGAAGCCCAACTACAATGGTAGTGATGGTGATGGTGATAATGAAAAACGAAATAAAAGAATGAAAATAATGATAATATGCTGCAGCGGTTGACACTGATTGCTACTAATACTACAATAATATTACAACTACTACTATTATGATAGCACAAGAAACTGAGCCCCAAAATACCATCCTTAATACTACCCCACCCTGCTACTTCTTCTGTTACTGCAACCACTGCTACTTCTATTACACATAAAAACATAATAATACTAGTGATATCAGTGACGATAATAATAATAATGAAAGGAAGCAGGTGGAGTCTCGTTATGGGCTCATAATGACACATGTAGTAATGGTGTAACAAGAAACACACAGGTAATTGCGCAACCTGATAATCGCTACGTCATATGAGCGACAATGAAAAAAAATATATTGTGAATAACGGTGGTAATGAAACTGAAGCCAATGATGGTCACAGTGTTACACCCGGTAGCTCAGAAATTCTGGTCCGGCTCTAGCCTGTCGATATCCAGAAAGGGACCAATACACATGGCGTAGATGCAGCATACAAGTTAATGCTATGGTCATGCAGTGTTACTAACTGAGCAACCCCTGTAGATAAAAATGCTGCTCAAATTAGGGGATTACCGACAACGTATGATCATTGGAGAGAAGAGGTATTGTTTCAACAGACGCAACACTGTGGTGAAACTAGAGCAATAAGAAAAAAATTGCTGTTTCACAGAAGTAGAGCTCGAAGCTATGAAAAGGCGGGTCATAAACAGTAGCAGCAGAGATAAGATTGAACATACAGTTCTTACTAATAAGAAAAATCTCATAAGACAGAAAAAGAGCAGTGGTAGCTTAATTGATGAGACACATGTAAATGATATAAAAGAAGACAATAAATCTAATAGTGATATACGAGATGAGGAAAAGGCAATCTACGACAGAATAAATGTAAGACTACAGGAGAAAGCGACGTTATTTGCAACTTTAAAATTTTTATGGAGGGAAATTAAACCAAGAAAGAGAAAATGTCAATGAAATTCTGAAATACATCAGAACAAACATCACAGAAACAAATAATTTGATCAAAGCAGCAAGTATTGTTGTTGCAGAGAATGTGGGTGTCGATCTCAAGAAAAATAAACATAATGGGAGTAACAAAAGAAAAGATCCATAGTGGAAAAGAAGAACCCAGGCAGAGTTAGACATGATCACAAAAGAAATCTCCGTGTTAGACCGAAAAGAGAAAGGGAAGCTTAAAAGTGACCAAAAGTACAGGACACTGAAAAGGAAGTATAATATTGAAAGAAACGGCCTGAATGTAGTAGTGGAGTAACTGAAACAGCGCTTTGTTGCAAATAAAGCAAAGATGGTGAGATACGACCAAAGAATGAAGGGTTATCAGGAGAATAGTTTATAATTTTTTCTCCATAGTGCAACACTAAAGAGATTAACCAAATTTAGCATATGCCTTTTTTTATATATTGATATATCTTTACACATGCTTAGTGAAAATATTGTGCTATAGAGCCAAATGTGTGCTTTCAGAGCAGCGTTTTTCAACCATTTTTTTACTTTGGTTCTTATCTGACTCAGATGGACCCTTCTAACCATTCCCATTATATTTTTATAATTAAATATTCTTTTACTCTTTTACTTGTTTCAGTCATTTGACTGCAAATACTGATAGGACACAGAAAGTGTGTCTATAGCCAGCTGGAGGGGGTGTCCTCCTGGAGTTACAAACTACAGTAGCATCCACCCTTAGGGATTAGCCATATTTAAATGGCAAATATACGTCACGATGTGTTGCAGCTACTGTTTATAACTCGCTCTAATATTTAATATTGGTTAGTTTATTCAGAGTAGATCAGAAAACATTATATGACGAAAAAAACATGGAGGAGGTACAAATGAAAAGTTAATGCCAGATAACATTGAAAGTCAATGTTTTTGAAGTGACCTCTGGAGCAAAACAAGGAGCAGCGGAAGGATGCTGAATGGTGGCAAGATCTGAAACAAACAATAGTCTGCCCAAAACAAGCAGAACTTGTCATTTCAGTGAGGGAAGTGAAGGAAATAAGCAAAAAAATGAGCACCTGGACGGCCCCGTGCCCAGATGGAGTTGAAGGCTACTGGATCAAAAGATTTGGTGAATGACATGCACGAATAGCTGTGCAACTAAATACCTTGGTAAATGCCGAGCAAGCAACACCAGAGTGGTTGACATTGCGCAGGACAGTACTGTGCCTGAAGACATCGCAAAGGGCAATACCGTAGAGAGTTAAAGGCCGATATCCTGTTTGCCACTTATGTGGAAGTTATTGACTGGAATACTCGCAGAGTCAATGTACGAACATCTAGAAAAAAATGTAGTCCAATCACATGAGCAGAAGGGTTAGAAGCGTAAGTGCAGAGGTAACAAGGATAAATTCCTGATTAACAAAACTATACTTAGAGACGGAAAGACCAGGAAAAGTAACTTAGCCATGTCATGGATCGACTATCGTAATGTGTACGGTAAGTATTGAGAAAAATAGATTGCAAACAAAATAATGTATACCTATGTATGTCTATTAACTAATGGTCCAATAATTGTCTAAAAATATATATTGAGACAGAGGGGAATGTATATGAATATTTGGTATAGGTTTTAATATTAGTTAAAATATGAGGTTCGTACAATATATTGGGGGCGGAGAATAACATATTATTATCCAAGTAGTTAAGATAATCAAAGTAGAGAGCATTATAGAATATAAATTATATATAGATAGTAATAATGTAGAGCGTGATATTATACAAAACAATTATAAGTAGAAGGATTAAGATGAAAATGGTTAATGTAGTGGGGTGGAAAGATGATTTAAGATAAATAAAAATGAAGTATTAAGTATGTCTGGAAAAAAATACTTTTTCTTCTCTCGAATTTACAAGAAGACATTCATTTTCATTATTTTGTAACTTCCTCCTGGGCATAATTTGCAGATCTTGTTATTATGTCTATAAAATGAAGCTGAAGAAAGTATTTTCTAAGAAATTAAGTAATCTGTATAGCTTCTTATCAAACATTTTTGGATAAACCTGTGCTATTTTTTTCTAGGGTCATTGAAGTATGATCTATGATTATTTAATCTTAATTTGAATGAATTTTGTGCACGTCCGATATAAGTAAATTTAGAGAGATTATGAGTACTAATTGTTGCATTTTAATGTTAACTTCTACACCACAATTGTTGCATTTTAAAGTTACATTCTACCTCACAAATATTCGGGTTTCTACAATTAAAACTACAATAATTAGGTTGTACCCTATTGTTATACTCTTTTACTCTTTTACTTGTTTCAGTCATTTGAATGTGGACATGCTGGGGCACGGCCTTTAATTGAGCAAATCTACCCACGACTTATTCTTTGTAAACCTAGTACTTATTCTATCGGTCTCTTTTGCCGAACCGCTAAGTTACGGGGACGTAAACACACCAGCATCGTTTGTCAACCGATGTTGGTCGGGACAAACACAGACACACAAACATATACACACACACATACATACATACATACATACATGTATATTCATATATACGACGGGAATCTTTCAGTTTCCATCTACCAAATTCCCCCACAAGGCTTTGGTCGGCCCGAGTCTATAGTAGAAGACACTTGCCCAATGTACCACGCATTATTAATGGACCCGGAACAATGTGGTTGACAAGCTTTGGACCTTGAACAGTTCAAAGAAGAATTTGACAGGCTAAAAGCTTCAACAGAGAAGTACTGAAGGAAATCACAACATCAGAGACAAAAGTTTATAACTAACTAAAGAAGCAATATGAAAAAAAATGATTAAGACAATACCAAATAAAATATTAGACACAAAGTGAAACTAGTATAAGCATTGTAAGGCTATTCAGTAGCATCGGACATTTAAACACTGGCTGAAGAATGGAAAGGAGCATTAGAAGAATGATGTAAGCTGTGAAAGTGTTAAAGGAGCAAACAAATTTTTGATCACATATGTGGAGAAAAGATCAACAACTTACTGAGGGCGACAGGTATGGAAATTTGAAAATGAAATGGAAAATTGGTCAATACAAATATTTCAGTAATGTAAGTGGAAAAGGAAGTTTAGCTATACCTAGGTATAAAGCGAACATTCCGGATAGGTTTCTGAGATTCTGGTTTTAGAATATTTCTAGTAGCCGAGGTATACTGAACGATTTCTTATTGATAGTATAGAAAATAAATTTTGGATAACAAAACTAATTACAGTGAGAATGCAGAGGGAAGATATGAAACGATAAGTTTGTCATCAGAGAACTGTCAAACGATTATATTTGTTCTAGGAATTACATAATATTGTCTCTGCATGAAAGCGTTATAATGTACAAGAGAAGAAATATCTACTACTAGTATATCGAAAGTGATGAAATACAATTCAAAGGGAACTTAATAGCATGACTAACTGAGGCATGAATAGGAAGGACATCATAATTTGGGGTTGGATAAATTTACAGACATATACAATAATTTACACTGCAACTGGATTTTGAAGTGCTCGTAATCTATGGCTGTCAATGCAATTTTTGTTCTTTAAAAAACAATGTAATGAGTTAATTGGAAGTATAAACGAATTGCAGATATGTATCAACGGCAAGTGTGAATGTAGGTTTATTTGTCCAGCAAAAAAAAAACTCGGGCTCTGCACTATCTGACTTGACTGCGCCATGACCAGCCAGCTTAGAAAACTTAGGCCAGCCCGTGAGCAAAAGAATTTCATTTTAAATATAAATCACCTGCCATTTATGGAAGATCTCATAATATCTGCCAAAAATGAAAACCATCTTGATTATTTTGTCTAAATTATTAGAATATTTAACAAGAATACTGGTAAGCTACTTCTGGCAGATACGTGTACTGTTCTAGATATGAAGGTATCTAGTAAGATTTAAAACCTATGATATGAAGGTACGGCAATTTCATATTAAATTTCTGAGTTATAAGGCAAATTACAAATACCTAGGTTTTCTGCGGGGTGATAATTTAATTAGGAAGGATTAAGAACATACTTGAAACAAATAAAATTGGAGATAATTATATCAAAGGAATCAATTGTCGTTTTCAGAGTGCTGAGATGATGTGCTCCTTTTTAAAAGTGGACAAAGACAGAGCTATAGAAATTACAAAGGAAAACTATGACGCTGTTCACAAATCAACATAATCCTCTACTCACATCATCATACCACATAGATAATAGGCTGCAATATATTGGAGTTGCAGCACATAATCTTTTCCAGATTTAAAAAAGAAATCAGTGAAACAGACAAATCAAGAATAAATGGAACGGCAGTACAGATGCCTGGAATGAGAAGGAATTGCATGGCCAATTCAATACAACGAGGATGTGAACGTGAGTCGTTGCAGAACTAGTCTTAATGACGTATTTCATAAAATGTAAATAGTGTAAATAGTCTGTTTACAAATTCAGACTATGTGAAGCAGTGCAAGAAATTATTTACAATCTTTGAAGTGAGTCCAGTAAGCTAGTACATATAAAGCACAAGTAAGAGCGTAAGTGTATCGTTCTAAGAATACCTAACGATGGTCACCAAGTTTCTGATCTGGTCGTGACGCAATATAGTTTCAACACGTACCTGAGTTGGTAAATCAAAATTAAGAAATATTTCCTGTTTAAGTTTTCTTTATATACCTTTATTATATTGAGTAATTGGGTGGATATCGTGGTAGATGAGGGCATTAAAACACAAACTCAACTAAATGGAAGAAATCGGTGTGTTACACGAAGTTAGAGACTATTTCCTATCTCAAATGCTGTTCAGTAGAAAACAGTACAAAAAATATCTGAATATATCAACAATAATATACCTCGACAATTCAAAGATCTTTTCTTTACGTGTGACAAATACTCCAATCAAAATACAAGATATTTAATTTATCATGCATGAAAATGTACATCAAACTAATAATAATAATAATAATAATAATAATAATAATAATAATAATAATAATAATAATAATAATAATAAAACAATAAAGTTTGCTTATTGATCGACATGAGCATCCCCTGTGATCATAATATCTCAGCGAAAGAGTTTGACAAGCTCATAAAATATAAAGACCTACTCATTGAAATTGAGAAAATGTGGCATCTGAAGGCGGTTACAATACCAGTGATCGTAGGAGCACTAGGAATGATCAAGAAGGGAACCGAAAATTATATGAGAATGATCCCTGGCTTACCATCCCTGCAAGAAGTGCAAAATATTGTCTTAACTAGTACATCACACGTATTGAGAAGAGCAGTTTCTTTGCCCTAGGAGTCGGGAAGACACTCGGCAAGAAATGGAAGCAAATTTGAAAGAAGAAAAAAAAATAATAATAAGCTAAGAAATGGACTGTTAATTAGAAGAATGAGCATGTGTCTCCGCTGTACCGCATCTGAAATAGAGTGGAGGAAACCATTGTCCATATCGCGAGCGAATGTCCTACACTAGCCCCAAACCATTACAAGTGGCGACATGAAAGTTTGCGAGAGTGCTACTTTGGAATCTTTGCAAAAAAGTGGGGGATAGAGAGTGGCAAGACGTGTTATGAGCACAAACAGCTGAAATTGCCAGACTCAGAAACTAGCTAAATCCTCTGGAATTTCCCAATCCAAATAGAGAAGCTGCTGGACCTTGACGAAATGGACATACTGGCGGTGGACAAGGTGCACAGTATATGTTATATAGTTGAAGAATTGTCAAGAAGAAAGGCGAAAAATGCACATTCTTGGCTTCTAATGGTGTAGCTTCCTTGACCGTAGCTGTTTCCGCGTAGCTTGCCATAATGCTACGAACCTCATGATCCCCAATGGGGAGAAATGGAACAAAAAACACAGCAGGAAACAACAACACGCGCGAGACACTTCAACTATATTATCAACAGGAAAAAACAACAGTTCACACTTGCTTCGCACAAAAATAACCCTTTTCGCATAAAAATCACGTTAATTCGCCAACAATGCAACTGAACGACTCATTGTGTCAAAATATTTTCATCCGCGACCTGTTTACTGACAAAATTCCGTGCTTCACAGTATTTTGTCAGTGAACAGGTCGCGGTATCGAAGCGACGAAAATATTTTGACAAATTAAATTTAAATGTTGATGCGTGTTTCTTAAATGTCTTATTAACACCTTCCACATTGCAATTGATCTCGTTCCAGCACACGATCTAAGATCAGGTCGCTTGCTATGCAAATATATCTCCGTAATATGTATATATATATATATATATATATATATATATATATGTGCGTGTGTGTGTGTGTGTGTGTGTGTGTGTATGTATATGTATGTATAGGTATGGGTATACCGCCGAGGAGATATATTCCTAGCTTATTCTGTGTACCTCTTCCACTGTACATTTGGTTTCTTACATCTGTGATCTCTTTGCACTTTCCCATTAAGAAATGCAATTCATTTCCCTTAGTAAATTTTTCCTGTTTCATTAACTCTTCGATGCTCTAACCTTTCACCTTGTTGCCTCTTACTCAATTATTCTACTATGTACAACCTCATTACTATACCACATCCCTCCTCCAGCCCACCTAAAGTTTGCTTTCGTTGTCAGTAGCGCCTCCAACGTATCCAAGGATAATAATACACACCATATAAATAAAATTTGCTTAAATATTACCACCATATTCTGAAATACACCGCATAAGACAAGTAACATGAATATGCAAAACACACTCAAGCAACTACACTATCCAAAATATAGACAAAAGTTAAATGCCTGCACAATTCTGAAGTCATTTTCGAACATGCTATGTTGCTAAATTTCAGCTGTCGTTGCATGAAGTACCATATTAAAATAATTCATTTAAATTCCATTTCGATTTTAATAATTTGGGCCTTTTAGTATTCTCTAGGGACCACTATAATTATCATTATGAAACAAAGTAGCATATATATTTTTTGTACAATTTGTAATAACAAGTTCAAAACAATAAGCTCTGCGATATGTGGATATTTTAAGATTTTACTGAAGACGATGATTATGAAGTATATTTTCTAAAGATTCATTGATAGAAATTGTGGGAGATAGAAATTGCCCAATTTTATATGATTATTCACACCAGCACATCTCTAGAAGGAATCGCCGTATTAAGTTTGAAATAGAATTATCTCAATTAAATTTGGATGGAATACATTATTGCAATATGTTCATATCACTGGACATGCAAAATACGAATTATTAAATATTAATTTTTGTTTACATGAAGGAGAAATTTATAAAAGTAGTGCTCATACAATACTGACATGTTTCATTTTCGATCTATATTTGTTATACCACACACTGAAATATACTGCAATTTTGTAAATAAAAAACAATTATTGTTACTTTATTTGAATAAAAAGTGTAATTTGGCAACTATTATATTTGTTTTAACTTTGTTATACCCAAGGGTTTCATATGAAGTTACATTGTACAGATATTTGTGAGACTGAATTCAGTGAAAGAAACTTCTATATATCGACTACTATATTATCAACAATTTATATATCCCTTTTAGAAAATATTTCGAAAAATATTTTCAGTGCATAGTTTCTCAATTTGCTAATCGATCGTCAAAAACAACTTTCAGGCCATTCTTTATCACAATTCATTTACCTATTGGAATGTAACAATCATTTGAAGAAAAGTTGCGTTGCTTAGTATATTCATTTGTGTTTATTTTATTTTCACACACTTTATATGATTCGGTCAGTATTTCCCTTCAGCGTTCCAGAACATTCACCAATTACCAAGGTAAACTTTTAATATTCTGTAAGTTAATTTTCCACTCACTCCCATCCTCCGTTATACAGTTGTTAATTACATTATTGCTCAATAGTTTTCCCAACAACACCGACAACGAACACTGTTGATTATCAGTAATTGATTTAATCAAGTGAATATAAAAATACTGACCATTTGTTTTAAATTAGTGTTAACATATCACGTTGTATATAAAGTTGGAAAGTTGAATGACTACCAACACGTTTTATTAGAAAGTTTACTGCTAATAATTTCACCGTCAGAAGTTCTAACTTGTGTTTTGTTCAATTACACAACATATGATGTTAAACATATTAAAATAAAGGCCGCAAAATTTTTATCCATAATAAGCTGTGCGGCTTGCTAAAAGACGCCTCTCACTGCATTTCTAGCAGAACGTAAAGATTTTGTTTAGTTATTGTAAATAAATGTATTCAGTATTAAAACTTGCGAAATCGATTATTTTCGCTTATACATTTATGCAAGTGCACGCGCATATGACTGCATAAATGAATACACATACACCATGACATGCAAGTATATATATATATATATGTATACACACACACATACATACACACACACACACACACACACACATATATATTATATATATATATATATATATATATATATATATATATTGTGAAATAGAAAGATGAATAATCTTGTTGCAGATTAATCAAAAGTTTAACCGATACCTTGGTAGCAAAAATCACAGCAGAAGACAGCACGGGTGGAGGTACAACCATATGGTGTTGCAACCGTGCGTTGGTGCGGATAATTGAATTTTAATATTATTAGTGAATTGAAGAAATGGAGTTGAACGAAGATTGAATAGAAATCGTTTTATTGCATTCTACACCTGTTTCGAAAGGCACAACTTGCCAAATTCCGATTGAATAAGGAGACCATATTGTGTCTTTCTCTTCAGGAAGAAATAGGAAATCCGTTGGAAAAAACAAAAAACAGAACAGAGGCGGAGCAAAACAAATCGAACGAGGCTCCTAAGAGCCCATGGCCAAACTGTTTATCAATGTATGTTGAAAACGGGTGGTGGGTGCGTTGAAGATTTTAATGGGTCAGGCAGCGGTCATTCCGCTGGGTGAGAGCACGGGGTGCTTAGATGTTCTTTGTGACCGAGACTAAAGTTCTGACTATTTAAAGAATATTGGGTGTATTATATGGGGCGAGAAAAACAAAACACCATTCGTCTCCCAGGAGTAATTCCCCTTGCAATGGTTAATCATATTTCCCTTAAAAGCTTTTTTCAGAATTTATTTCCAAGGGCTATTTTCATATAAGTAGTGTGACCGGGTGCAGGTATTATTTATAAGCGTTATTTATAAGCAAGATAAGTATAACGCCGCCAATGGGGGCATCGAAAAGCCGACTGTAAAAGTCCGTTTACCATCCGGAGTCTGGCGAACAATATATGGAAGAGTTCGGAGACACAAAGGTTGCACTTCCTTCCGCCCCTGTCAAATGGGAGGGCCACCGACAAAATTGACCATTCCAGCCTGTAGCTTGAGTTCGTATTCTTCAATCGCCATATTAGCTTGCTAAGTCCCGTGGTCTGGCATTTATTCACGTCTCGAAAAGTTGCGTAATGGTTGGAGATTCGTAAGGCCAATCTTGACGATGAGGCCCCGACATAAGAGTAGACATCTGAGTCCGTGTAAACCTTGCATTGGTAGACGGCGTTTCTGATCTTGGAGTTCACCGACGTGAACCTTATTCTATTAGGATTAGTTTCTGAAATTAGAACTGCGTTACTGTTCCTATATTTGTTGCGAAAACTGCAGCCGCTTACTACTTTATTTTCCACTACGTCACTATTAACTAACGGAATAACCCCTGATTCTACACTATCACTCAGAGTGCTGTCATTGCTAGTGCCCGGGGTGCTGCTATTGCCGGAAACGACGCTGGAGTTGCTATTGGGACTCTCTACCCTAACGAGCCGAGCTGCGCTCACCTCACTACTGCCGTTGTTACCGTCAATGACATCACCCTTATTTATAACTATACCCCTAGTATATAATCCCTGGTTGGAGCTGAGATTATGAGTTACTGTACTGGCTCTCATATCATTATTACTTCTATTATTATTCCTACTGAGCGTTAAACCGGGAGCGGAAGAAGCTGTGCCTCCGGAAAAAGGTGGTAGGGTCTTAGTAAGCAGCCTATTATTATGGGAGGCGATTATCTGGGCGAGGTTTTTAGTGTTGGAGAAAGCTATCCTAACTTTATGCGAGTTAACCGTGGAGTAATATTTGGAATTTCTGGGGAAGTTATTGGCGATGGCTTGTCGAAACATGAGGGGGAGGTTAGTTCTAAACTGCTTACCAAAGGGAATTACAAACCATATATGCCTATTCCTATTTATGTGATGGGTCGGGACGCCAGCTCTCGCATTCGGGTGGGTGATTCTCGGATGAATAACGGGTTTTGTGTTAGTGTGAGATCCCCCGGACCGATAATTATCCTTGTTCGCTAAATTAAATGCGGGAGCGACTGCCCCAGGATCCGCCGCGCTCCCGTCACTATTTAAATTATTTATGTTATTATAGACGGCCCTATCCTGATGACCGAATGATGGCATCGGAAGGGCCGGATCAATATAAATTACCTTCTGCCTATAACCGGCCTTGGATAGTGCGGCGTTATAAAATTCCGCTTTCTGCATAAAAATATCGGCACTAGCGGACAAGCCAGACAATCTTAGAGAGATGTTTTTAACCAAATTGTCTGTTACGGTTTTGGCATGATTGGAGAAGACACTGACATACTTCAAATTAGTGGAAGGCTTATGGTAAGGGCAGTATGAGTCGCTATTAAGGTTAAGTGTAACGTCTAGGAAATTAGCCTTGGTGAGTTCATTATCAAAAACTATATTCATGCCCATTCTATTAAAAAACCTAGCTAACCTGCTCTTAGTTTTCTGCACTATTCTGTTCGTGGTGTTTTGCAGGTAAAACAGACAATCGTAACGATACAGGCCGCCCGCGATCTCCGGGAATTGGTCGGACAATTCGTAGAGAATATATATTCCGACCAAATCGGCGCACTATCCGAACTACCCATAGGCACATCAAATTCATTGGGAGTATCTTTACGGATCCATAACTTATTATCAAACTTAATAAACGATTTCCTGGCAACTAAAATGATATCTATTTCTTCTCTGGTGAGGGCAGCCTTGTTGTGAGCATGCCAAAGGGCCTTATTTAGTACACTAGGGTTAATCGAGGGGTAGAAGCTGGCGATATCAAACTAAATGAACCTAGTACGGTTCTTATTGGGGATGGAAGAGAACCATTGGCGGCGTTATACTTATCTTGCTTATAAATAATACCTGCACCCGGTCACACTACTTATATGAAAATAGCCCTTGGAAATGAATTCTAAAAAAGCTTTTAAGAGAAATATGATTAACCATTGCAAGGGGAATTACTCCTGGGAGACGAATGGTGTTTTGTTTTGACGACGGGGGGTTTCTTTGACAAGGCATGATTAGACGAACACACGCACACATAAAATATTTTTCTGCCGCCCGACAGATTTTACAGCAGTGACCATTGTGTAGGGCTGTTTACCAACTGACGGCCGCGCGATCAAACGCACTTACGAACACATAAAATATTTTCTACCCCCTGACGGATTTCTCAGCAGTAACCAGAGTGTAGCGCTTCTTACCAACTTGCGGCCGCGCATATATAGAACAGTACACACACACATGTTTCTAAGTATATTTTGGCTCGCCCCATATAATACACCTAATATTCTTTAAATATGTGTAAACACACATAAGAGAACACGTTGCAAGTAGGCCGCTATATATATATATATATATATATATATAATACAGGGCAAAATTAATTCATTATTTAATTAATTAATTAATAATTAATAATTTTACCAAATAGTCAGTACGTTAAAGGAAATTCTTTACACAAAATATTCTACAATTATATACATAATTATAATCAGAGATCAGCTAAGTGCCTCGTCACGTACTGAATTAGAAATAAATACTGATGTATTTTCAACTACCATAAAAACTCTCCCAGGAAAAAACCCATATATTTTATGTAAGTAAAAAGTAAAATGAAGAACCAAACAACTTCGGTAACTACAGACGTGTTTCAAATTGAAGTCAAATTATATTTACCTATTATTTTGCTCAGTGTAGTACTCCAAGTTATAAATTTGCAAGTGTTAGGATTAAATATCTACGTGATCAAGCGTATTTGCATAACTAATATTCATCCGCACTCCCCAAAATATACAACCGAATGTGATATATATTTATATTTTATAACCATAAGACCATGCGTTCAATTCCCGACGACGTGAGTCCTTGAGTAATACAATTTATTTAAAGTTGCTTCAGTCCACTCAGCTGACAAAACTGAATAGTAACTGTATTTCAAAAGGCCAGCCTTGTCACACTCTGTGTCACACTGTGTCACTTGTCACGTTAAGTTTACGTGTGTCTGTGGAATGCTCAGCTAGTTGCAAGTTATTTTGGTAGAACCTTTTGACGAGTCACTTCACGAGAGACATCTGGATATTTATTGCAGTACAACACAACAAAATGATCGTAGTGATTACTAAAGAGTCTTACTAATTCCATTTTTTTCTCCAAGGTACATAGGAATTCTTGTCGTAAATCGATACTTTTGATGACATCATGTAATCATGTAACGTGAAAATATCATGATACGATGTTTATACTAAAACATATTATATATATATATACATAGCGAGAGAGAATTTAGAAAAACACGCAAGACGAAGACGGGTCTGTAAACAACAAACAGATGTATTAGTTTAGCGCTCGGGAACTGAGAAAGTCTTTAACGTTTCGATCCTACGTTCTTCAACAGAGAGGCGCACAGAAATGAACAGGGAGAGAAAATAGAAAAAAGTTCAGTGGCTAGCAATCTATCATGGCGAATGCCAGAAAGATGTGTCACACAGGAGGGGGAGGAAAAAGGGGAGATAATAAAGTAGTGTAGATAATAAATTAATGGTGATCCCAATACGAAGGTGCACGTGCGCGTGTACGTGAGAGCCTGTATGTGCGTGTGGAACTGGGCTGGCGGCCAGGGTTGTTAGGTTTGTGGATTCGGGGAAGGAAATAAATTTTGGGAGTGCGAGGTGTGCGGACAATGATATCGGGGATGCTTGGAAACTTTAAACCGGTCCACAGCAAACAGATCGACTGCTTGGAACTGGCGGCCCAGGTCGGTGAAGCAGTCCTCCTTATTAAATGCAGGTGCAGTGTCGCGGAAAAGTGCACACAACCTAACGCGGCGCTTAAAGCTGTGGATATTGGCACGAGTCCGAAATTCGTAGCAGGATGGAGTGAGGGTGCTGAAGTGCAGACCCTTACTGAGGAGGGAACCGTTCATGCCAGAGAGGGGAAGATCTGGGGGAATGGTAACAACAGACAGAAGTGGGGAATGGGTGGATGGGACAGAACTAGGAATGTGGTGTGGAGTTGGAAGGCTGGGAGGAAGGAGGTATGTGGGTGAGGGTTGGGAGGGATTGGGTTGGTGAGGGTGGGGTAGCGTATCGAGGAGGAACACTTGTAGAGGAGGAGTCGGCGTAGTGGCATCGGATGTGATGACATGGCGGAGAGATTGGAGCTTAAGTGGTTTGGTGGGAGCGAGGAATTGATGAAAGAGATGATTTAAATGAATTATATAATGTAAATTAGAGTTAAAATTGGAAGGCAACTGAGAGGAGAAGAAGAGGAAAATGTCAGAGGGAGAAGGCTGTCGATAATATGTATTTTGGAGAGATTAGAACAAAGGTGGCGTGCATAAGGTGGTAGAATGTAGTACGGAGTATGGGTAGGATGGTTGAAGCAGAGTGAGAAGTGGAGTGGAAATGGAAGCGGAAGCCTTTCAGGATGAGGTGGTGATGAAGGCAGCAACTGAGAAAGGAAAGGTGGCTAAAGAACCGTGATTTTGTTTTTAATTAGTAGGGAAAGGTTAATAGAAGTTTGAAAGCAGCGGAAAGGAAGAGGGAAAGATAGTTTCTTAGGCGGTGGTGAAGGTGGGAGAGGAAAGGTTTCTAATCGGGCATGATTGAAAAACGAGAAGAAAAGAGAGAGAAATGAGGAAAAGTAAAAAGAGGTGGGGGAGAGAAAGGAAAATAAATACGTGAGGAGGAAAAATCCCAAGGGGTTGGGAGAAAAAATGCGAAAAGCATGAGGAGAAAAATACAAGAGTTGGGAGGAGGAGAAAAAAAGACAACTAGTGAAAGAAGGGGGAAGAAGGAAGAAACAAAGAGAATGGGGAAGAAAGGGAAAATAGAAGACAAAAGGGTAAAGAAAGTGAGTGAGACAGAGGCAAGATTACAATTGCGGATTGAGATAAACGACAATAGGAAAAAGCAGAAAGTATAAAAAATTTAGAGAAGTACAAAAGATTCAAACGTCGTGGTGTATTGAAGCAATTTCTCATCAAAGGAAGAGTCCTTTGTAATTCATAAGTAGGAAAGGTGCAGCCGAAATGTAGGAGTTCATGTGTAGGAGATTAGAAGGAAGTCCAGGAAGGGAATCCAGGTAGAATAGTCTTAGAAGTGGATGCAGAGACAGGATAATACTGGCACGACCACGAGAGCGTTCAATATATTGTGTGAATTTACAAAAAAAAAATCAAAAAACGAAGATGGGTGTGTAACAAAATACTGATGTATTAGTTTAACGCTCGGAAAGTGAGAAAATCTTTTATGTTTGGATCCTAGAAAGGAACTCAGAAAATATAGGGAGAGAAAATTTAAAAAAAGGTTTAGTGGGTAGCGATCTATTATGGCAAATGTCAGACAGACGGGTCACACGAAAGAGCTAGGAAGAAGGGGAGATAATAAAGTAATATTGATACCAAAATGATGGAACGCGTGCGTGTGTATGTGAGAGCGTGTATGTGCGTGTGGAAGGGGTCTTGTGACATTGACGTGCGCATGTGTGCATGTGTATGTGTGTGGATGATGGTGTAGGTCCTGAGAAGTGGTTATAATATTTACTTGCGAATACTCTATAATAAAGGCAAAATTTGCGATGCAATGTTTGTAATTGATAGAATTTATTGCAACCGATGTTACATAATTTTGATTATCATTGCAGTAAGTGAATTATAATAATCATCATAAATGAGAATTTTAGTAAAAAATCAAATTTTTAATAACGCTCCGCACAACCACAATACGTATAATACGTGGTTCGAAAATTTATTAAAAATTTTAAGAATTCTTTAAACCAAATAGAATGTAATATGTACTCAAAACATAATTACTCTCATAAATAATTATGAAATTAACAATTAGTATGAAAAGATAGTGTCTAAAATTCTTGTTATACCTACCACTATCATAGGCGTCTTGATGACCAGCAATTTTTCACATAATTCTCCCATTCCTACCATATAATTTATTTATTTATTTATTTTTGCATCGCATGTCGATCGGTTTACACAATTTTCTTGTCTGTTGTCTCCCTCAAACCACAAATATATCTTTTTGGTTCCATTCCTTTCACTTGACATGTTGTTTTGTTCTGACCTTTATATATACACAAGCACCAAAGTGAATTTTATACTTCCAAGTTCCTTTTTACTACCTTGGATAGTCTCCATTCTTTGATATCAACTAGCTGGTGTCCAACATGATGAGAATACAAACTGCCTAAACTAAAAACTCATAAAAGTTCCTTCAATTAAACTTCAAGTTCTAATAGTAATTATATTGTTTTTTATTTGTTGAATAGTAGATTCTTGAATATTAAAGTTTTCTTTAGTCTAGTTCCCACCGTAAAACAATTTCTCATTCAATTGAACACTTAAAAATTAGAATTGCGTATTTCATTCCAACTTGATGCTAGTTGTTCCCTACAGTGCACACGGTAACACTGATACAATTGAAAATGGTGTTTGTATAGATTCCTTTATTTTAGATCGTCGTACATGTAGCACGTCGGTAAAATAATAATTGCTAAGCGCATCTGTAATACATATTTATATTTATATTCAATATACTGGATAACGTGTTTAGAGAATCAACAGGATTGGTGGACATAACGGAACGTCTGGAAATCATGAACACGTAAACCTATTCAACTTTTAAATATCAAAAGCGTGTGTTTTTAATAAAATTATTGGAAACAATATGTCATGGTGCAACGTAGAACCCACATTCGAACAAAAGAAAAAATACAATTATATATATGCATTCACGCACATCGATTCTAGCATAACTACTACGCTGGTGCTAATATACTTAATCTACTGAGTAGCGTTCATTAGTTAATTGAAATTATATTTTTGGAGACCAAATAAAGAAGTATTATGAAAGTTTATTTCGTGTGAAAAAAAGAGTTGAAAACTTCAAAGATTAAGTTAATTATAGTTAATGGAATATAGTATTTATTGTGCAATGATTCTGATTAGTGACAATAAAGCGTCAACTCCAGACAAGGTGGGATCTTATTAGAACTCTTCATCGTATCACAGTCGGAAATAACTACTTGATATTTGATTGATTTCAGGATAAATATTTGATTGATTTCTGCAAAAAATGTTATAGGATTAAATACCTGAGGCATGATGCTAGAGCAGCTAATAGTACATACGTTATAAATGTATTGGTAAAAGAAAAATTGTTAGAGAAATTTATGGTCATGGTTAATGAGAAGATAATTATTATCCATTCCAGAATATGCGCAACTACCATAGAGAAGACAACACAGAAAAGTTAATTAATAAACGTTGATTAATTACGCTATTGAAATGTTTGATCTTTCATTATCGGGTGGCATTTCACAAAAATTTCGTTTTCAGTGAAGCAAAATTTATCAATACATATTTCTCATATACACAAATATATACAAATATATCACACACGTCTGTACAGACATATACAAATATATCCCCGTATAGAAAAGAATAATATATTTTGAATTTGCCCTTTGAATATATGTGCATTTATTAGCAAATTGTAACGTAATACTAATAAATATGAAATAATCATAAAACAAAATTTCATATTAATTACATGGGAACCATATTGCGAATATGAAAATATTTATGCGTAACTAAGATTGAGTTTAGTCAATTAACATTTTCTATCTCTGCACTACAGTATATTTCATTTGGAATATATATTCTTGTTATAATTTTTCATATTTTCCATTTTTTTAATATCGCCATTAAAATATCAGATAGTTATATTCTGTTGTGCTTTAGACTTGTTTACTTTTATATTTTCCTACATTTTAAAAATGTCATTGAGTATTTTAAAACTGTCATCGTGTATTTCTTCGCTAATTATTTGCTTCTGCAGTTATACTGTTTTACTCAAATATTTTCGCCGTGAAATAATGCTAGCGATGGCGGTTTCTGTGTTGGTCACAGGCAGCCAAAACGCTGAAGAAGATCATGTACGAAAGAAAACGACATCCAACCATTACCCAAATGTACTATATAAGTAACAGACTAATGCTAAAATTTCCTCTCAATGTAAGACATCTATAAATATATAAAACTAAGAATATGTCTGTCTGTGTGTCTGTATGTGCGCATCAGTAAAACTAGAGAACACTACCGATTTCATTCAAATTTTACGTAAGCATTACTTAGATTCCTTGCAGAGTCATGGGACAAAAATGTGTTCAACTTCTTGGTTAATGTGAGTCCTGAGCAATCTCTGACCTTTTTAACTACTTCTACTTCGGTATTATGTATCAAAGGTGAAGATATAATATCTATATTATATAAGTATATATATATATATATATATATATAAATATATATATATATATATATATATATATATATATACAAATATAGTTAGATAGATATATATAGAGATATATGTACGTATGCATATACTTGTGCTTGCACGTCTGCACACATATGTATATATATATATATATATATATATATATATATATATATATATATATATATGTATATGTATGTGTATATATACATATATACATACATATATGGATATATACATGTATATATATAAATATATATAAGTATATATACATGTATATATTTACGCTTATGTATATGTAGTATTTATATATATATATATGTTATATGCATGTATATACCTATATTTATATTTACATATATATATATGTATGTTTATACATATATCTATATGTATACCATACATATATACACATATATATATATGTGTGTGCGTGTAAGTGTGCGTGAGAGTGTGTGTGTTTGCACCCCCACCATCGTTTGAACCACCGACGTCGCTGTGCTTACGCTCCCGTAGCTTAGCCGTTTGGCAAAACAAACCGATTCAAGTATTAGGATTACAAAGAATAAAACGGCGGACGATCTTTTCGACTACAAAGGTCTATTCGCATGGCTGCAGTCACATGACCGAAACAAGTATAACAATAAAAAAACTATACCATTTAATCCCGAACATCAGGGGGCATCTCTCTAGATTAGATGGGGGCGACGCTACACAAACTTACGTTACGTATCTCATCATACAAAAACCATTATTTACAAACCTGCAACGTGGATTACACAAAGGAACTTGCTAATATTAGACAATCGATGTAATAAGGGAGGAGGGTAGTTGAGAAGAGAGAAGCCTAGCTTGTCTGCACAAATGTAGGTTTACTTTCACTACATATAAATAACATACGAAACACTTGTGCCACCCCAAAATAGCAACAAGAATCCCCCACCATAGAAATGGTAGCCCTTGATATTAATTAGAAGGCCATATATATATATATATATATATATATTATATATATATATATATATAAAAAATTTCCACTTAATTCTTATTTTTATTTTCTAAAATTTTCGTTGCGTGTTGCAACCTTCTCAATAGTCTTGACTCTGACCCACACACATGCGCACAAATAAACGAAAGGGAGGGCAGTGTAAATAACGGACAGAGTCTAGACTATTGTAAAGGTTGCAACACGCAACGAACAATTCAGAAAATAAAAATAAGAAATAAGTGGAAATTTTACCAGTGAGTTTGTTAAATAATAAGGCACTAAAAGAGAATGACTCTCTCCAGACACAACAGAATATGTGTAAACACCCGATCTCATATAAAGAATCTTGCAAACCAAATCCAAAACTGAAATATATATATATATATATATATATATGTACATATACTACTTAAATAATGCTAGTTTGATTGTAGGACATAGCGGGGCTCTTGCATGTGTTACTATATCAATACCCCTATCTCTTCACCTAAATTCCGAGTTTAGATCCTACTCCCAACCCATAACGACTATCTACATCTTTTACTTATAAAGTCTTTTTTCGTTAATCTAACCCACCAACCTCTGTTAACGAATGCCAGATATTTCAATCTTGAAACCAAATGAGAACACAGAGGACATAGTTATTTAGCCCCAATGTTAAAACCCCCGGTAGCTATTTTTATTTTTTAATTTTAATTTTAATTTTATTTTAATATTATTTTACTTTATTTTATTGTATTTTATTGTACCTTTTATACCATGGATGAGCTTGTTGATACCTGTTGCAATCTGGACTCAATTCTTCTACCAGCATATTGATCCACCTCCACTTAAAGTAGACACACCAGATCTCCCCGCTTAAGAACAACGCTACCCCAACTCTAGAATTTACCTTAATGAACTCAAATTTAACTTTCCCCACTCTAGGTGGTATAAGTCTGTACTTGGACACTGCAGTAGCTGACTTCCCAAGAGATATTAGCACAATTCGGTTTACCATGTATGACTGAATGTGTAATTTGATGGTAGACCATGGCCTCACCCACGTAAGGATTATTATAATTAATAAAGTTATTGATATGAACAATCTAACTGTTCTGTCTGGGGAGAGTCATTCTCTTTTAGTGCCTTATCATTTAACACACACACCGGTAAAATTTCCACTTATTTCTTATTTTTATTCTCTAAAATTTTCGTTGCGTGTTGCAACCTTTTCTATAGTCTTAACTCTGTCCGTTGTGTTTGTTTGTGCGCATGTTTGTGGGTCAGTGTGTGTGTCTGTGCCTATACATGCATGCATGTACGTATGTATGTGTGTGTGTGTTTGTTTGCATGTGTATGTATGCATATATGTGTGTGTATGCATATGTATGCATGTATGTGTGTGCATCTGTATGTACGTATCCTGCATATGTATGTGCTTGCCTGTCCGTGTTTGTGTATTTTCTATGTATGTGTGAGAGCATGTGTTTTTTTATATATATGCACCTCTGTCTCCTTGTGTGTGCATATCTGTAAGTGTGTGTTATGTAACTATGTACCATGTTTGCATGTATGGATGTGCAACTTATATGTGTGGATCCGAGTCTCCATATGTGTCTGTTCATATAGTCTATACACCTATCCGTTTGTATATTGATCAGCTTATTTACATATCTAAATGCTTATTATTATTTTTGTTATTTTTATATTGTTTATTTTTTATATTTTTTCAGTTTTAATTTTTTAAATATTTTTTAATTTTTTTTATTTTTAATTTTTTATATTTCTGTATGTAAGCATTTAGATATGTAAATAAACAGATCAATATACAAACGGATAGGTATATAGACTATATGAACAGACACATATATATAGATGCACATCCATGCATACAAACATGGTACATAGTTACATAGCACACACACAGATATGCACACTCAAGGAGACAGTGGTGCATATATATACAAGCACATGCTCACACACACATACGTAGAAAATACACAAACAAGGACAGGCAAGCACATAAATATGCAGGATACGTACATACAGATGCACACACACACATACATACATACATATGCATACACAAACATATTTACATACATACACATGCAAACACACACACACTTACATACGTACATGGATGCATGTATAGACACACACACACACACACACACTGACCCATACACATGAGCACAAACAAACAAAAGGGAATGCAGTGTAAATAACGGACAGAGTCAAGACTATTGAAAAGGCTGCAACAGGCAACGAAAATTTTAGAGAATAAAAATAAGAAATAAGTGGGCCTTTTACCGGTAAGTGTGTTAAATAATAAGGCATTAAAAGAGAATGACTCACCCCAGACACAACAGAATATGCTTCAACACACGACGACATATAAAGAATCTTGCATAATCCCATAACGAAACAATCTGTTATGATCATATAATACATATTAAGTAAGATTTAGTAAACTGTTTTGTGATATTGAGTTTGTGTCCATGGTTGTTATATGCTTGTGCGTTAATTTTAAATTTTATTTGCTTAAATGTTTGTGATTTTTTGCTTTTGACCCTATGGGGCAGAATTTACTTAGGAGCGCGTAAACATTTACTTGCTCATCCATTATTACCACGTCTTTCAATTTTACTGGCTATCTAGTAAGATTCAACTTTATTTCTCTTGTACTAGTTGTCTTCCCTTAATTATAACAAAAGATTACAGCTGTTTGACTAACGCCATTCAGTTTAATCTTAATTATGCTATGCTGAGAAGTTTCAGAATGCCATAAGCGGCCTCCTGACAATTACATCACAGCCTCTCCCTAGTACCCTTTGTCTGCTCTTTCGTCTTCTCCTTTATTTACATATTTCCTGTAAAGGTCTTAACATTTGCCCGTGATTCAAATATAATTGACCAGTTATAGAGATGGATAGACTTTGGTCAATTTCATTGCGGACAAGAGGTGGTGGTCTTTACAACACTTCAGTAGGTTCACCATAATAAGAACCCTACACTTTTGTTTTTAGATAAATATTAGCTATCCCTATTTACGATATCATAAATACTACTCACTTCTCAGACATATTGGTAATTCTCTTATTTTAGTACTAACTTAATTTCAATTCTATTACGGCACACTGGTTCCTCATTTACATAGAAATAACCCGTAAATATTTCCCTAAACCACTGCTAGTTCACTCTTTGGCCTACCGACTTCAAACCCTACGCTGCAATAGGGTATGATTTTAGTACATTGAGTCTTCTGGCCTCGTCTGTAGGCCCTGTTTTTTCAATTCCCTCTACCCTTTGTTTATTTTATGTTGCTCATTTGTATTCACTGTGATGGAGCTCCATGTACTAGATCGAACGGGCTATGAAGATTATGTATATCATTTTCAGAATTTCTTTCGTAAGTACGGACCAATAATGGATGCGGAGACGGCTGTAAGAAATGCTATGTCAGGATTTGTATTAAAAAATGATCAACCGATGTGGTTCATTTTGTTTGTTTGTGATCAAAAGTTTCATCTATATTCTGATTATTTAAAATTTATTCATGATAAACCTTTGTTTATTTTGTTGTTACATGTACCCTATGAGCATAGTGTGCCTGCATACTCAAACCCAGGGATAGCACTGGTAATTGATACCTATAGTAATTCCCGATACTATTATCACTTAATCAGTTGTTACAACCGCTAAGTCTGCTAACTTTATGCATCAACATATATATATATACATCTATATATATATATATATATAATATATATATATATATATATATATATATATATATATATATATATATATATATAATATATATATATATATACCTGGCCTTTCAAGGTAACTGGACGACATTCTTCCTGCTCCCCAGTCGTTCACAAAAAATTCTGCGTTTGCAATACTTTTTTCGTACGGCGTCAACAGCCCTTCTTATCTTGTATTTCCCTGTCCTGTCTTTTACTGTTTATATTTTTGTACTGTCGTTACTGTCCTGTTTTTTTACCATTTTTTTACCATTTTTTACCCCTCTGCAAAAAGATCTCAGAATTTTAATTGATTTGCTTTTCGCAGGAAGGAAAGTTTCTTGTCGAAGATACGTCTCGCTTTTATCCTTCGAAACGTAGAGTAGATGAAACCATACCGACTGAGGAAGGTGTTTTTTCTTTGTGTTAATTGTCCTGTACTCCATTTTTTGTTGTTTTTACAAAAATGTCCAGTTCCTTTGGTTTGTGTCTATGTTTTCGTTTCTCTTTGTGTTCGACGTCCCTTTGGTGTCCTATACTCATATATGCGTGTATGTGTACATGTAGAGGTAGGTACGTACATATATGTTTATATATATGCATATGTTTCATTTCATTTATTAATATATATATATATGTATATAAATAAATATATATATATATATATATATATATATATATATATATATATATATATATATATTCATACATATATTTATACATATAATATACATACATATATATACACACATAAATATACATATACATATTTATGGGCAGATTTATATACACATATATACATACATACATACATATATATATATATATATATATATATATATATATATATGCATCACATATTTATATATACAGGGTGTCCATAAAGTCTCTTTACAGTTTTAAAATGTTATTACAAAAGCAGTTGACAAGATTTATTAACCAGATTTGTTTTATTATAATAATTGTTTATTAAAGTATTTTAACTATTATTTAATAGACCTCAGTAGGGGCACCATTATGTGCGCAAAGCACATCAAAACGGTACTCGATTTCTTGCCATATTCGCTGTAGCATAGCCTCCTTAACGGTGGCAATGACATTACGAATCCTTTGCTTCAAGTCAGCAATGTCGCGTATCGTTGTTTGATACATGATATCTTTTACATAACCCCACAGAAAGAAGTCCAAGGAAGTGATATCTGGCGAACATGGAATTGGCCCATTTCTTCCAATCCATCTGTCAGGAAATGTTTGATTGAGAAACTGACAAACATGCCGTAGCCAAATGTGGTGGTGCACCATCTTACTGGAAAATGATGGTTGGTTGTAGATCAATCAGTTGTGGAGCCACATATTTAGTCTGAATTTCGAGGTAAACACCTGCAGTAATTGTTGCCTCGTTGAAGAAACATGGTCGTCCGCTCCTTCCTTAATCCAACACTGTCCCTGTCTCCATAAATTTCTTGTGCCATACACGAATTGAAGGACGCGATAGTGGATAATTTCCATACTTACTTCTGTAGTTTCGTTGAGTCTGAACATCCGATTTTGTCCCAATAAACCAGGATACACGTTGTGCCTTTTCATGAGGAGCAACCATTTTATAGGGGTTTAGTGAATTAGTTTCGTGTCCATCAACAGCATATCTGAAACACAAAAAATTTATATGAATAAAAACTTGAATAAACAATTATTAAAATAAAACAAATCTGATTAAAATATCGCATCAACTGCCTTTGTAATTTTTTTTTAATTTGTAAAGAGACTTTCTGGCCATGCTGTACATCACATATTTATATATGCATTATATATATATATATATATATATATATATGTATGCATGTATATATGCGAGATAATAATTTTAGTAGTAACAGTTTAACTGTGTGTGAACATATATGCATAGTGTATCCATAGTGAAACTAATAAAAAGTAGACGTACTATCTTATATTACAATAGTGATGTTATTGTTTCAGTTTTGACACGTAATACTGAAATAGTGTAAGAGATAAGAGATTGCTCCGGGCTCGGAGTAGGCACGAAGTTGAAACTTTGGGGGGGGGGGCTTTGACAATGTATGGACCCTAAGTAAGGCATGCGTAAAATTTGAATGAAATCGGTTTGATAGTTCTCCAGTTTTAGTGATGCACACATATAGTCAGACACACATTCTTAGTTTTATGTATATAGATTTTAAGAATGATTAAGAGAAAAGAAAATCATTGTTAGGTTCTAGATTTCTGTTGAACGCCCATCTTTTGAGAACATAATAATTGTCTCAGGCTAATTAAATATTGTGAGACGTTCTCATGTTTTTATCATTGTTTAGTTTTTTAGACCTTTTTAGCGTAATTCTTCGCCACACGCTTTTGAGAGGCTATATTCAAAGCAACAAATCACCTCAGATTTCCTCCGATACATGACCGTTACTAGCGCTTTGTATATTCCGTCGTAGTTCAGTAGATTTCTCATACATAATCTTCCTGAGAAGCTGTTTGTTTTAAAATATTACTAAAATGTATCATCCAGTACATTGTATTGCCGCTATTTTTGGCTTAAATTTTTTAATTGTTTTACTCCCATTCTCTGAGTGTTGTACACTTCATTCACACTGATGTGAAAAGACATTCACGTTATGAAATCCAACAACTAATTATATTTTCTACGGCTTCTCTCATCGTTGGTTTTCCGAACGCCAAAATTCTTATGGAAGAAAGGCATTGTGTTTTAGATCCGCTGCTAATCTATCATGTATCTCCTCTATGAAGAGCAACTTGGTTGTATCTCAGTGTTTAGACAACAGTTGCTGCATTCATATCACTCTTTTTAAAACACTCAACATACATGCATGTGGGCAAGTATAATGATGCAGAGAATGCATTTTTATTTATATCTAACACAAGTGCCTATCAGTCATTTGTTGAATTTATTAGTGCACTGTCAGAGTTGGTTGAGTTTCGGGACGCTCATGACATTTACTGCATGAGTACATTGCTGTTAACGAACAGAAACGTACAGTTTATAATGCGTGTGTGCCCTCTTAACACATCAGCGGTAACACCAGATAGAAATACCCATTTTCCCTTTGCGCTTTAACTATTTTGCTATAATGTTCTTACCGCCAAAATGGCTGAATATAGCTCCATCACTAATATACAATAAATATTTCTTCAGCCGGTCTAATGGATAGGCAGCCTAAATAATTACAAAAACACTTTCAGGAAATTATAGGTTAGCATCAAGTGCACCATATACGTTAAGTAAGTAAAACGAAGAATAAATATCAGAATCAATATCTATTTACCTTTATCAATAACGGATTATTTGTGTTACCTCAATGACTCAATTTCATATTCATAAAATTCTCTCGTATTTTTGTAATGTTGTGCCCATTTCACCTTTAACCTTGTGCGTGTTAAGAAAATTGCTTATGATAAATTCACTAAAGTATCTTCTAATACTTATTGTTTTCACAGTACATATATTATTTTAGCTACAGTTTATGAGAAACATTAAAAATCGCTAGTAGTAGTAGTAGTTGTAGTAGTAGTAGTAGTAGTAGTAGTGTAGTAGTAGTAGTAGTAGTAGTAGTAGTAACAACAACAAAAATGATAATCGTTTCTACTAAAGGCACAAGACCTGAAATTTGGGTGGAGGGAAGTAGTCCATTAGAGTGCTCAAGTGATACTTATTTTATCGACTTGGAAAGGATGAAAGCCAAAGTCTACCTTGGCGATTATTGACACCAGATCGAAAA
>NC_042997.1:4550340-4572840 GCF_006345805.1 Octopus sinensis | reverse complement strand
ACGAAGATAGCAGGAAAATTATCTTATTTAGGGTTAAAAGTTCTATTGCCATAACCATCACCACTAGCAACAATAATTAAGGTGCTGACAATGATGATGATGACAATTGAAATATAAAAATATAAAAATCTCTGACAAAGGATATTTACAACATTTCTAAAAATAACCCAACAATTGCTGCTTCGGCCAGGGTCAAGATACAGGACTCTTGACATGTCCAACAAAGCGTGACGCCTAAACCAATCAGCTCAACCAACCAATCAGCTTAAGTAATTGAGTGATACTACACACTGATTGGTCAGAATACTGTTTGCAAAACCTAGCACTCTGGAGCCTACCCAGCTGTATTTATAGCACAGAATCAATCATCTTGCTACAGTCAAAAATTGTGAAGCATGACTGTCAACACTACTACATGAACCCGAAGATTGCAGAATTCAATGCATGAAAGTACTAGTTCAATCAGAATGAATATTTAACATTCTACTATTTCATTTTATTTTATTCAATTATAATATATTATCTTATAATATATCATTATAAGATTGTAAATAAAACGTGAAAATCAGACAAGGTTGGAATTCTTTTTATTAATATATTCTTCTATACACAATCACACACACCCATATATATATATTCTATATATATATATA
Organism: Octopus sinensis; assembly: GCF_006345805.1. NCBI lineage: Eukaryota > Metazoa > Mollusca > Cephalopoda > Octopoda > Octopodidae > Octopus > Octopus sinensis. The sequence continues at coordinate 4,572,187 of NC_042997.1, read as the reverse complement.
TATACACCCATATATACACACACACATATACGTATGTTCATATTGTTGAATCTTTGAATTTCTGAATTCAATTGTGTTGTTGCAATAAAAGGTGTGTCTACGTATTTGGGTAATAATATCAATGTCTTTTTTAAAGATTTCTTGAGATCTTCGTCTGTCTTTCCAGTTGGAGAATACAGTAGGACTTCTGCAATGAAAAGAATATTTACATTTTCGAATACTCCGTGAGAGTCAAAAAGAAAGGCAAATAAGTTGTAGATAATAAAATTTTAAGATTTACTAAATATGGTATTTTGTATAACTGCACAGAGAGAAATGGTAGTGTTCTTAGAACAAAAAGGAGGATGATGTTTACATTTTCGAATACTTAGGGAGAGAGGAGATGATATGTACGGAAACAGTAGTTGTAAATGTTAAAGTATTTTTTAAGTTGATCGTTCGAAAGCTTTAGGTATGTAAGTTTCCTAACTTATTTTATTTTGAGGGAGATTTAAAATATTTCGAGGAAATTGTAGATATTCCTATCTATGTGAATTGTGGGAGAAAAGGATACTCATCTCATAGGATTTTTGAATTTCTGAATTTCTTTTTCTTTTGGAAATGTTCTTTTCTTTTTTAAAGTTTTGCTGTTGTTTACAGTTTTCGTAGTTGTGTCGTATCTATATATCGGCATGTGCTTACTTCCTTTTTTTTATTATCATGTATGTGTGTTGTTACAATAAAAGGCATGTTTACATATTCTGTTAGTCAGGGAAGAAGGGAAGGCAAAATGTTGACACAAAATTGGAGATATCAATGTTTCTATATTTTTTTAGGTGTTCGATTGTACGTCGAAAGCTGTAAATATGTAAGTTCCTTAACTTATTTGGAGTGAAATTCAAAATACTCACAGAAAACTGTAGATATTCCATTCTTTTAGAGTTTTTTTCAGTTGTCCTGCTGGGTTTTATTATTGTTTCTGTGTCTTCATCTGCTGACAGGGCAGAGCAGCGAAGAACACGTCCATCCGCTGTCATGTCCAGCCTCCAATATCATTCCTTTGTAACACAGTATAAGTAAAATTGCACCGGAGTCTTTATCATCTGTGAAGTCACAAGCACTTTAGGCAGCTAATACTTTCCTTATGATGTGCATGTGCGCAAGAAGGCTCCTTTTTGCAAGACATCAATCTTGCATTTCTGTTTAGAAGTTGTGAAGTTTCCATAGGATTGAGGTCAACGCTCCGATCAACATTTGTATCACATTTAAATTACCCTCTTGCATTCCATGAAGTCTTGCCCACTTTCAATTCAGATCACTTGGTGATATGTTCAATCTCTTTAAAAGTATTTTGATTAGTTATTTGGTTTTTGCTTCGGACATATTTCATTGAGACATCGAGAAAATAGGAGAAACTGTGCTTTATATGTCAGTAAAATTTCATTTTCGTGATTATTTTCGTTGAAAGACGGTTTCCTTCAACTCTTCCACAGATTCATTTATCCCATTCCACCCATGTTATTAGATTAGATTTGTTTTTGAATAGAGAGTCCTATTCAAAACAAATTATTATCATTTTTATTATCCCTATTATTATTATTATTATTATTATTATTATTATTATTATTATTATTATTATTATTATTATTATTATTATTATTATTATTATTATTATTATCATTATCATTATCATTATTATTATTATTATTATTATTATTATTATCATTATTATTATTATTATTATTATTATTATTATTATTATTATTATTATTATTATTATTATTATTGCCCTTGCACAGCTTCTAACGACGGAGATGCACAACAGGGTCAGCTGTTCACTACCAGTGAACTAAGGCTATTGTTATTTTACTTTTCCATGGAGATTGGTCATCTTTGGTCTAGTTGTTTCAGTGACAGCAGGTAGAAGGTTGTTGTTAGAGGTCTCACAATGTCCCTTTCCGCAAATTATAAACAATGTTATGTGAACTAATAGTTTACGACACTAAACACCCAAACACCAATCTCAGAATCCTGCCTGTGCCCCTCTAGGGCAGATTTTGGGATTCCTTTGCTCTCATGTCAATTCCGATTTCTCAGAGCATGGTTGTTAATGCTCTGGGTGCCTCTACATCTATTAGGATAATAGGCGTTCTCCTGCCTGTGTTCATTCTTGCAATTCTATCTTTTAGCTTTTGTATTTTACCAAATGTTCAAGCTTTTTGTCATCTACATGTGCATTCCCAGATATGGCAACGTATATGATCTCGATTTCCTATTTTCCTTTTATCCACCACGACAATGCTTGTTCTCGGAGTATCGATTAGAGAGTCACATTCGATTGTTAAATCCTACATTGACGTCGTCTGGTCCATGGTTGTACTATTTCCGTTCTGTGCCCACACAATATTTTCCTACAGTCTCCATATAAAAGTCTTAGCCACGTCATAGTGCCTCCTTTTGTAGTGTCCATGGGCCAATTTGCTACACTCACTCACAGCATGTGAGATTGTTTCATTTATACTTCCTCACATCCTACAACTGGTTGATTCATTGATCTTATATATTTGAAACAGTGTAATTAGTTGTCAGTGCTTATTCCTAAGAGCTGCTCAACAGTGCCTCAATGCATCCTTTCAGGTAATTTTTTTCTTGAACATCTCCAGGTGTTGATCTAGTCTGCGACTTTGATTTCTCTGAGTTACTGCCGTTGAATTGTTTTTATTTGCCAATTGTTTATTATTTGTTCTTCATTTTGTTTGCTAAATGTTTTTGGGTATGTTACATTTGCGGTGTTTTTTTTTATTTTTAGCGTCCGCAAATTCTTATACTTGCGAGCACGTGTGTTTGTTTACATGTTTGTTTGCGTTGTTCTGTCTGTGTGTTTCCGTATGTGTGTCTGTGCGTTGTTATGTTTATGTGCGTATATATTGGTATAGAGAAATATCATCTAAAATAAATATTCAAAATCACATGTACTGAGACACACATCCTCCCATATAAACACAACAGAATGCACATACGCGCAGATGCACACAAACGTTCTCACATCCATGCATACACCAACATGCGCCCCGAAACATGCATATATATTGTATACTTATAACAGCTATAGTATAATAAGTTTGAAGGTAGGAAGTATATTGAAACATCATAACATTTAATGGTTTTTGTCAAATATCTCACACAGTCAAAATACGCATTCAGCATTTCATAAATCCATTAGGCCTCCAAGATTAGCCAGAACTGAACCTCTAAATCATATAATTAGTACTTTACTAACCGCCCTGTGTGGATGTTAATTAATCCTGAGTTAGATATATATTCGACTGGGATGCATACCGCTATGTTGCTGTTCAAATGAGAGTAGTTGTTTGAGTAATGGATCTCTAGATATTTTATCCATATTAAAACACATTAGAAGTATTAGGAATATGCAATTCGATTGGTTCAATTTTCGGTGCTTCATAGCTGTTCCTACAAATGTAGATAAAAATATGTATTTGTAATTAGGTAACGCGTTCCAAATATATAGAACATTTTTACATTGCTTCATGCAAAACATATATTTTACACCACGCTGAGAGCCTGACACTGAATGCCTGGCATTACAAATTATTAAATTATATTCTTACGCAGGCTTCACCCATAGTGCTCAGAAGTCATCGAAAATAACATACCATTCCGCTTAGTGAATTATGATTTTTCCAAAGCAATGCTGTTTGTCATGACAGTTTTCACAGAGATTATGAAAACTAAAATCAATTGAGGTATATGTTACTATTATATCTCAAAAAAATAATAGCAATGTACATTTTAACAAAATTGATGGGACACATTTCTAAATTATTGTGCTGAAACAATAGTCACATAACCTCAGTAAACAATGAGTGGCTTACCAAAGGAAAGAAGAGACAAGAATTTTCGGATTGCAAATAATTTAAAATGCCAGATACCATTAAAGATATACATGCCAATATATACCTTTCCATAGTGATGAATGATCTTCCAGATTTAGTTGTTTCGCTGTATCGTTGTTTGTTTGTATGTATGCGTGCATACATATATATGTGTGCATGTGTGAGTGTGCGCATTTGCGTGTAAGCACACACACACACACACACACACACACACACGCATATATATATATATATATATATATATATATATATATACAATAGATAGATAGATAGTTAAATAAATATATGTATCATTAACAAACGTATTTCAAGTATAGAGACGCAACTATAATACAGAATGAAGAATGGCAGCACATAATACAGAAATGCTAACAATACAAAGGTAAACCGCTATTATAACCCAATTACGACTAACAACATACATCATATAATACGATATATATATTCTATACATTGAAAAGCTAAAGATGATAATGCAGCTCTCAAAATAGAAAGAAGTAATTGTTAATAAATATATTGCCAAACAAAGTGAACGTTGTAATAGCAAATTGAAATAATCGCCACGCTTTCCTAAACCGAACAGTTTCAGGGCAGTGATTTTGACCTCAAAATAGTCATCAAATAACTAATGCTTATTTATTAGATTGGATATGACTAAACCACGTTCAGAATTACAATAGCAGAACCGGCAAGAATATTTGCTGTCTTCTAAATAGGTTTCATTGCTTTGTGGAAACTTAATAATAGGTAGATAAACAATTCACTATCGTTTGTTAAGAATGAAACAAAAACAGTTCAGCCTGTGGTTATATATGGGGAAGCGTATAAATGTTCTTTGTGTGCTGTAGATACGCATATTCATATGTACACCTGTGAATACACATACATATATTCATATATATATATATATATATATATATATACATCCATATGTGTATACATATATATATATGCATATGTATATGTATACATATAAACACACACAAACACACACACACACACATGCACACACACATACACACACACACACACACACGCATATATATATATATATATATATATATATATATATATATACATTTTGGGGTCTGTATGTGCATGCGTTTGTGTGCATACATTTTTCTATGTGTATATTTCAAAGGATAGGTCTAAGTTTATAGATAACTTTAAATAATTCCATCTAGAAATATAGGTATTTATCTATGTGTATAAGCATATATCATTTCATAACACACACATACACACACACACATACACACTCCCACACACACACAGTCACACACACACATACATATATAATCGGTCCAGTGTTTGTATCACAGGGATATTTGCTTCTCTAAATAACTTTAAATGGTATACATGCTTCAGAACATTCAGAGAAATTTATAACGTTAAATGTTTACGAGCTTCATGTTCCCACATTATAGCATTTCACTTAGGTGAAAAGTTGATTAATCCAAACAAATCAAAATCATGAGATAATGTTGTATGATACTGATTTATAATGGATCATATAAGGTTGGTCAACAGCTAATAAGATGTATTCGATTTTTTAAATCTCTTGAAGCAGAAAACCACATGAAATGATTTTTCCCTGTTTTAAAGTCGAAAGCATTGACGTATGAAGCATTCTAGTTTAACTTAATTTCGTAAATGCTATTTCGATATACCTTGATTTCAAAAAATTTTTATGGAGTCACTGATAAACACTAAGGATTTACTTTTCAAAATCAGAAATTCCTTTTAATATTCTATCACGAAAATTGCTTAGTTAACAGAAGTGGAAACTTCGAAACACGGAAACAAAATACTTTATATATATATATGAAACACACATATACGTGTGCGCCTGTGTATTTCTCCCCACCGTATATATATATATATATATTATATATATATATATATATATATATATATATATATATATATATATTATATATATATATATATATATATATATATATAATATATATATATATATATATATATATACATAGATATAGATATATATATAGATATATATATACATACATATGTATATATATTTTGACCAAGACACTTTATTTCACGTTGCTTCAGTTCACTCACCTGTAGAAATGAGTTAAGACGTCACAGTTGCTGTTCCTTTTGATAAAATCGGTGGCATAGCATAGCGAGAGGAGGCTGGTACACATGGGCGACTGACGGTTAGAGGAGATGCCATCTAGGCGTTAAAAAGACATGCGGTAAAGTCCGTTCGAATGGTCAGTCATGTTGAATTGGTTACAAACTATATATATATTATGTTGACTGACATGAAATGTATTTGAAATGGATTTCTTATGAGTCATCTATAAATGTAATTTCATGAGTTTCTATGTATATGCATGTGTTTACTCTTAACTCTTTTTGTTTCTAGACAATACTATTATTCAAAGTTGGTACCTACAGCTCTCATGATAACGTTAACACACACACACATGCACATGCACGCACGCACACACTCATGTACATGCGCACGCGAACACACACAATTATACATGTTCACACATACATATATATATGTATGTATATCTGATATGTTGAAGAATACAAGTTTATATCTGATGCTCATTTACAATACTCTATTTGACCTTTGGAATTTCTATCTTCTCTATGTGTATCTATGCTTCTCTTTCATTAGGAAAACCTAATACGCATTATGTTTCTCTCCAGTTAACTGTGTCAAACTTCTCACAAATAATATCGTTCTCTCTTGCTTCCAATAGACGTTTCACACTCTCAAGTTCAGGGCTTTTTTTTTTGTATGATCCAACCAATGCTATGTATTTCTTTTATCTATATCAATCCTCTCTTACTACCCAGAATCAGATTGTAACCCTTTTCCACAAATACTTTCTATTTTCCTATAATTATGATTCTATAACTTAGATTATACTATATAAGATTTTTAGCGAACTGAAAGTATCAAAGATTTGCATTCACATTCAATGTTTAATTAATTAAGGCCTACAATTTAATCTGTTTTCAGTTGACTTCGATACTATGAACAATGCAGCACTGTCTCCATATATTTCTTTGTTTCCTTCCAGTGAAAAAAATCTACATATTTAACAATGGTCACGACTTTGTCCTAATGATGGAAATATCTCCGATTTCTTGACACCGCTAGGGTCATCGACCGTTCTATACTCATCAAGTTCTTGAAATCCTCATTCTCCGGTGAAATACAATTATATTTGGATCTCTGCTTCTCTGCAATTCAAGAGGAAAGAAGGAAGACTAGCCAACTATTGTAATCATTCGTAAAGTCTTCTATAGATATCTTCTTCCTCCGTGATCATCAGGAAGAATTATGCATAAACACATGCACTGAAGATATACTCTCTTATAATAGTAACGATTGATACTTTCTTTGAAACATCTGAAGGTTTTGAAGTTTGTTTGCATTCTCTCGGATATGAAGGCATATGCATGTATGCATGCAAGTTTACATATGTTTATATAAATACAAACACACACGCACGCACACACACACATGTTTTTTCAGCAAGTTTCATATGAAATAATTTTTTTTGCTTTAATCTATCATGGGATTAAATGGTTTTCATTTACTGTCAGGTAAATGTTGGCAAACCTGTATATATGTAGATATAATATACATATATATTTGTGCATGTCTGTATGCGTATATGTATGTGTTTATGTGTGTGTGTATATATGTGTATAGACAGATTGATAGATATAGATATATTAATCGTAGGTTACAACATTATATACATTTCACAGCCGATCTCATTAGTCGATTTCACACTAGGGGTTCAACCGACTAGGTAACCTTGCGCTCTTGAGAGGTAGCCGTTATATATATATATATATATATATATATAATATATATATATATATATATATATATATATATATATATATATATATATATATATATATATTATATATATATATATGTATATGTATATATATATATATATATAATATATATATATATATATATATATTATATATATATATATGTGTGTGTGTGTGTATATATGTATATATACACTGTGCGTAAGGTTTTTAGGGACATACCTTTTGGGGGCATTGCTGCATATTTCGCTAAGTCAGTACAGTCTTTTCAGAAAATGATAACCCCGCACCCTCAGCTTAATCAAGAAATGAGTCAGAAGGAACAGTCAGAAATGTTGCCCACGAAGACATCAGATAGAAGTCTCATATGACGAGGGAAGGTCAATTTGTCCGCAAAAGCAAAAGAAAATCATTACATCATATCTAAAAGGCTCTTAAACAAACTGAAAAATCTAGCAGAAAAAGATTTGATTTGGTTCTTCTCAAACGAGAAATACTTCGACCAAGATGAAAAGTGAACGGAAATTAGGGACAAATATTTATGTGAAGACTATTCTGAAGTTCCAAGTGTCATCATACAAAATGTCCTGCAACTGTCATGGTTTTAGGGATTGTCAGCAATGAAAGACATGTGATACCTCCTTAATTCTTTCTACAAGGTCTTACATTTAACACTGAGTCTACATTGAGATCCTGGAAATAATTGTTAAACACTGGATAGACAATTCATGCAATGGAAGGCCATACGTATTTCAGTAAGTCTCTGAACTATCACACATGGCTCTAGTAACACAGGAATGAATGGCTGAAAATATTCATGATCACAATACCCGTAACACTTGGCCTCCTACTTCCCCATGTATCAATCCATTGAACTATTACATGTGGAGCGTTGTTGAGAGAGGCCAATGAGCACGCTCGTAACACCAAAGATTCTTTGAAAGTTGCCTTAGTCAGAGTATTGTCCAATATGTACCATGACCACTTGATTCCTGAATGTAGATAATTTAGATCTAATATAGAAACAGCTGTTGAAACTGAAATGTGGTTTATTTAATAACATTTTAGAAAAGGTTTATTTTTATCTTCATAGCATTTTGTGCTAAATAAAGTTATTATCTGTTTTTCTATATCTGTTTATTTTTATAAATATAAATATGTCCTCAAATATCTTGCGCAAATTGTATGTATATATATACATATATATATTATGCATGAACATATACGTATGTGTATGATATAGTGCATGTGTGTTTATCTATATGAGTTTATGGTTATTCCTCTGCTTCCTCTTCACTCAACTCTTTCTGTTGAAACAATGATTTTTTATATCTCCACATTCCTTAGTCAATATTTTCTACTAACTACATGATTAATGGTTAACATTTTTCCTATTTACTGATTTTTCTTTCCAACCAAAAAACAGTACATAGTACGTTTCCTCTGGCGCTAATTTATGCTAGCCATCGTGTCAACAAAATTGTACGTTTCCTTACTTATCCTGAGACCCACTGTTAGTCGTTAGCTCACACGATTTCCCGACTTTACTAGCATTATGTCATATAGCCTACTGAACACCTATAACTGTCTTGTGATCATTTCATTAGGTCTTCGAAAATATTTCGGATGTATAATTGACATCTGATGAAAGGCGACTTCCTTTCATATCTCATTTTTTTTAGTGTTCTTTGTTTATTTTACAGTAGTAATCTAAACATCTAATTTCAATTTTTTTCTCCGTTTCATCATGTGATGAAATATGTGGATAGATTATATATACCCCGGGTCAGATTGTTTGACATTAGGCAACAATTTTATTAGTTTGCTTTGTTACTGTGTGAGATCGTCTACGATGTTTCAAATTTCCTTAATTAATATTTGTTATTTCTGTCACTTTCGGCTATATTACATTCGTGGCAAGTTTATTTCTAAACTTCCGTTTTTGAATATATTTGTTTCATTCTTCGAAACGTTGCAAAGGTTTTGCTATCGTTGTTGTCTAACACTCGGTTAATAACCATATATTTTGTGAAAACTTATATTTTACCGGGAGTTGATCGTTGATAATTCCCTTTCCACAATTACTCAACAAGAATTATCTACTAGCCGAAATCAACAGAGAATAATTATAGTCTATATTATGGAGTAGGTATATCTACCGCGCAGGCAACACATATATGATTATTTTCCAATTTATGTTTACTGATTTTTGCCAGGGAATATAAAAATCTCATACGCAGATAGAAGGTTTCCAAGTGATATTCGCTGATTACCTGGTTTGGCTGATATATAAAATGTAAGGAAAAAAACATATTCTAAGGAATACATTATGTAGATATTCTTATTGGATTTTTGACTCGTTATCTAGTACACAGACCACCAATAGCAACTCAAATATTTACGTTTCTTAGCATGTATTTTACACTTAATGCGTATATCTTTTCAACGCGACTATTCTAAGCGATAACCGAACAGGTGAACCCAGCATATATCTTACATAAGAGGATTATAACGATTTGAAACGATTTGTATGATATAATAATAGAAATCGAGAGGTTCAATGGTTTACACTTCTTCTTTGACTACAACTTAAATCACTGCCCAAGTTCTTCTTATATTGCAAAGACTAATTTTTTATTCCAGTATAATTCTAACTCCATATTTAATACTTCAACACTAAAGTTCTTACGCAAATACACCCTCGAGAATTATTGATCGCGGTTTCTGACAGAGAGAAACTAGGTATTATCCTTACATACTCTTAACAATAGTCCTACAAACCTTGAGTAGAGTATTTTTCCTGATATTGATCTTATTGTAACTGATACCAACATTATTAACTTCTAAAAACAATACCACTAATCCCATTCGTACTAATAATCTGAATGAAGCCGTAGATAGATTTAAAAATAGAAATAAACTTCACCATGGTAGCTACTGCAACAACACTACTAGTACCTCAACCACACACATGTATGTGCATGTTTATGCGTGTGTATATATATATGTGTGTAGTGTACGTTAACACGTATATTCATACATCCGTTATTTACGGTCTATACATTGAGGAAGTTAATGCAAAAAGAAAACAAATCATTTCTCAGACCTAGTCCAATGTATTTGATTTCTATTTGAGAACAATTACTGATTTCTTTAAATTCAAATTTGATTATCAGATAGTTCAAAAACTACATACATTTATGAAAATACATTATTATGAGAGGTACCTACATGTCAACGTATTATAATAGAATGATGTCTTCATAGTGACAGAAACTAATGTTACTTAAATTCATGTGTACACACAAACACACATATACATACAACATAAATATATATATATATAATATATATATTATATATAATATTATATATATATATATAGATATATATATATATATATATATATATATATATATATATATATATATACTAATTTCCGAAAGTGGTCATTAACCTGATGTTGCCTCGTTTGATTTCTGTAGTGTTCAACGCTGTATTTTATGGCGATTTAATAAAAGATTTGACTGTTATTTCAAGCAGGTGACATACCTAGTATGTCTTTTGATTAATAATACATATATATATAATACACCACACACATATATATATATATATATATATATACACACATATATATTATATATAATATATATATATAATATATATATATATATATATATATATATATATAATATACACGCACATACTTGTGCAGCGTAAATAGGCTTTATGCTTGTAATTTACTTAGATGGATGTAACATTTCTTTATTTTTATTATTAAGGCAAGCTGCATATAGTTTAACTATCTGATACAGAAAAATATATATTGATTGTATAATATTTTATAAGCGAGGCGAAATGTATATTTTACTTTTGCTAGTCTGCTTCTTCTACTTCTTCTTCTTCTTCTTCTTCTTCTTCTTCTTCTTCTTCTTCTTCTTCTTCTTCTTCTTCTTCTCCTTCTTCTTCTTCTTCTTCTTCTTCTTCGTCTTCCTCTTCTTCTTCTTCCTCGTCTTCTTCTTCTTCTTCTTCTTCGTCTTCTTCTTCTTCTACTTCTTCTTCTTCTACTCTTCTTCTTATTCCTCTTCTTCTTCTTCTTCTTATGCTGCCTCTTTTTCTTTTCACCCTCAGTTATCTCCTTCTCCTTATTCTTCTTTTTCTTTCCTCCTCCTTCTTCTCCTTCCCTTCTTCTTCTACTTCCACTTCTTCTTCTTCTGTTCCTCCTCCTTCTTCTCCTTGTTCTTCTCCTTCTCCATCTTCTTCTCCTTTTTCTTCTTCTTCTTCTCCTCCTCCTTCTAATTATTATTATTGTTATGAATACTTTAAACAGTAAGGTATGAAATACTTTTTCATATTTATTTTTTCAAGCTAAACGCAAAACATAACAAAGAATTATATGCAGATTTACCTGTCCACAATGTAAAACGTTACAAGGAGCGCAGTGTTTTGGTGCACATACGTATCAGTCAGCCAAGTCATACTTCTTTCTTGTGGAGTATATAGGGTTTCCTATATACAGAGTAATATTTTCCTATATAAAAAGTAACATTTTCACAAAAATAGGTCCATTTACATTCTGGTGGTATTGAAATTCGTGTTGCATTGGTCACAACTAGTCATAATAGATATAATTACTTCACATTCAATTTCGTGTGAGGCAACTACTTTTCAGTTAATAATCTTCAGTCTCTTGATGTTATGCCGTTTCCAGTTAATGATAGTCCAAATATGTCACTATCATTCAAATGGAAGAAGAGATGGAGAGCAAGTAGAAACAATAGAAGCTGGGGAAAATCCCTGATGAGGTTAGTTTTGGAGTCTATGTAGTGGGTTCAAATCCTGCCGAGGCAAACTTTACATTACGGTTGTACAGACTAAAGTACCAGTTTGGTTAGAGATTGTTTACAGAATAAACCAGTTTGGTTGCAGACTAACGTACCAGTATTTGGGCTGATCATATTGTCATTCAAAATAATCTTTCTCTCAAAGATATTTAGTGTTTTGATTAAATTATCATTATCGTCGTCGTCAACATCACCACAATCACTACTACCACCACCACGACCAACACAACCGCGACCAACACCACCATGACCAACACCCCCACCACTATCATCATCATCATCATCATCATCATCGCCACCACCATCACCAATGCCACCATAGCGCTCTTCCATTGGCATCATCAACATTGCTACTGCCCAAATAATCATAAAATTCTCGCTTCTTTTCCACCTCATCAGTATCCCTATAGTCGTGTCCCCAACTCTACCTATCAATGTATCTTCACACACACGCACATAAAAAGAGACGCACACACAAATATGCATGAGGCGCAGGCGTGGCTATATAGTAAAATGTTTGCTACACGATTACGTGGTTCTATGTTCAGTCCCAGTACGTGGCAACTTGCCAAGTGTTTTCTACTATAAACGAAAGCCTGTGAGTGCATTTGGCGGACGTAAACTGAAGGAAGCTCGTAGTATCTATGTGTGCGTAGTATCTTTGTTTCCATGTTTATCCTCCATTCTGTTTGGCAACTGGTGTTGGTGTGTTTAGGTCCCCATAACGTTGTGCTTCGGCAGACGTGACAGCTGAATTTTGTACTGAATTTTAAAAATATGTCCCTGAGCCGATTTGTTCAAGGTGTTGCTCTAGAATGGCCGCATGCAACCGAGTGAAGCAAGTTAAATAATAGGATAATATATATATGTATATATATATATATATATATTATATATATATATATATATATATATATATATATATATATATATATATATATATATATATATATAGAGAGAGAGAGAGAGAGAGAGAGAGATACACATACATATATATATATATCGCCATGATTGTTCGTTAGCCACTATACACATTTTTTTCTCACCTTGTTTTTTTCTGTGTCCCTTTCTGTAGAAGAGCGTATGCTCGAAACGTAAAAGACTTTGTTCTATTACTGAGCGTTATACTAATACATCTGTTTGTTTTGTACACCACCTGTCTTCGTCTTTTGTTATTTTTCGTAAACTCTCCCTATATATATATATATATATAATATATATATATATATATATATATATATATATATATATATATATATATTCCGTTGTGTCTGTCTATCTCTTTGTGCAATTATAACTCGAGTATCGTTCCTCTGATTATGCTGAAATATTAAACATGAATATATGAGAGAGCGGGGCATTCCGTAAACTAACACAGTTTCGAAATAGTTAGTTTCAAGGTGAGAATCGCTATTTTTGTAATCTATTTGTCCTGGTTGTTCCCACATTAAAACCACCCTGTTGGTCACACAGCCGCTACATACAATTTCGCTAGCAGGAAGGGGACTACAGAAAGACAGCCAACCAAAGCTGTCGCTATGCTGTCTCTCTTATGACGCCCAATCCTACTTGAAGTTTTATAAATATAGTGCTATGATTCATTATCAATAAATTATCCATATTTGAAGAAATAATCAACAGTAAACCTCACACAGGATCGCCAAATATTTCCACAACTTAACACCATCCAAATTAACCCTGACATGAAATGCTACGCAAAAAAGAGAACAAAATGTATTATTATTAAAACGCTTAAAAGTTTTGGGTTAATAATCTTTAGTTACAGTTTCTCATTCAAACTACATAATAGGCAGAATTCTCGGATTAAGGCAGTAGGGTTTTTTGAGGGAGATTTGGCTGCTAATTCTCCCAGGTCTAGCTACTATGTAGATGTCTCTCATTGGCTCATACATACATAAAATCGAAATAAAATACTTAAAGTAACAATCGTCTTATACAAAAGCCGAGGTACATGCAGTATCATGGCCAAAATAAATTCCAGCTTCTTGCCTAATGCTTGCCCAGAGCAATCTACTACATCTTATACTAGTTCGGAATTACGTATCTGTGGTAATGTGAGATAAAACTTTCAGTTTGAAAGATGTCTGTCCTATGTATATATATATTATATATATATATATATTATATATAATATATATATATATATATATATATATATATATATTCTTTATGCATTCCAAAACCGTGTTACAGATTTTCACGTATGGGGTATAAAAAGATTCAGTACTATTTCGGCTACTAATTAAACTTAATTTCCATTCACATATTTGCATTGCAAAAATTTTACGTAATAATCTTTTCCATGAATCAACTATCATAGAAATGCTATACGATGACGTTACATTTTCAAATGAAACAAATATGTGCTGCGCATGGGATCAGGTAATCAGGTAACCACTTAT
The DNA here is from genome assembly GCF_006345805.1 of Octopus sinensis. Classification (NCBI taxonomy): domain Eukaryota; kingdom Metazoa; phylum Mollusca; class Cephalopoda; order Octopoda; family Octopodidae; genus Octopus; species Octopus sinensis. The sequence goes on along the minus strand of NC_042997.1, from coordinate 4,557,175 downwards.
GCAAATTCTAAAAGTCCCTTCCATCAAGTCAAAGGATTTTCTAAACAACACAAGACCACACAACGCTGCATTTCATAGGACATCGTTTGGTGCATCTAAGAAGATCGATAAACATGAATTTCTGCCGACGTCAACGTTCATGGGCAAGTCTATCACCATATTTTCCCCTGTTACCCACAAATGTACAACCACAGTTCCTCCAAATTTACTTTATGAGTGAAGTAGGAGAAGAAATCCGAGGTAGTGTCAACATTTCAGATGATTGTTCGTGTTAGACACAGCGCCGACTGCTGCAAAAGAGAGTATATCCCCTGGCAGCTATTCGGCCGTTCAAAAATCACATAACCCCACCTCCAATCTTCCATGACAGGTTAGGGATGCATAGCATGTTGCTTAGACGAATTAGGCAAGTATTTTCTCCACAAATGTTTTGTTGTCAATGCTGCACTTTCCCATATTACCAGTTTCTAACTAACTGTTATATATTATATACAAACTATGCCTTCTTAATCCCGAGCAGCGCACCGGTATCTCTTCTAGTATATATGTGTGTATGCGTATATATATATATATATATATATATATATATATATATATATATATATATATATATATATAATATATATATATATATATATATATATATATATATGCATATGTATATGTATATAAATATGTAGATATATATATATATATATATATATATATATATATATATATATATATATATATATATATACATATATATATATAAGAGAAATATTAAAATTACTAACTCTCTCTAAAGGAGATTACGGCATCGTTACTGGATATTAATAGTTATCGCTATACTAATATGGCAGTCTAAATATAAGACTAAAGCTGTCGCTGATTATCTCCAAGAGGCCAACGCCTCTAGCTAGCTATATGACACACGAACCTGCGTCCATTACAACCTTCGAACAGGGGAGGTCAGCCGCTTCACCTTGCTAGTCAGACATCTGCAGACATGTTTCAGGGTTTTTGCCCTTTATCAATGCAGCGTAGTCAGAACCAGCAGGTATCGCTACTGACCGTCTGATCGAAGATTTTATTTACCTAGTTACAGTGCAATACATCCACTTTTTTCAATAATAGAAATATCAAAATTACTAAGTCACTCTAAAGGAGATTACGGCAGCGTTACCGGATATTAATAGTTATCGCCATACTAATATGGCAGTCTAAATATAAGACTAAAGCTGTGTCTGATTAGCTCCAAGAGGCCACCGCCTCTAGTTAGCTATATGACACACGAACCTGCGTCCATTACAACCTTCGAACAGGGGAAAACAAGTAGATGTATTCCACTGTAACTAGGTAAATAAAATCTTCGAACAGACGGTCAGTAGCGACACCTGCTGGTTCTGACTACGCTGCATTGATAAAGGGCAACAACCCTGAAACATGTCTGCAGATATCCGACTAGCAAGGTGAAGTGGCTGACCTCCCCTGTTCGAAGGTTGTAATGAACACAGGTTCGTGTGTCATATAGCTAGCTAGAGGCAGTGACCTCTTGGAGCTAATCAGCGACAGCTTTAGTCTTTTATTTAGACTGCCATATTAGTATAGCGATAACTATATTATATATATATATATACATGTTTCTGGCTTTATTGGACAGTTTATATCAACTGTCCAATAAAGCCAGAAACATATGTCGCGCTAAATCCTTTGCATCCTGTTTTTCTTTTGATAAATATACCCTATCACCTACACCACTAACTGGCATATACAGGTGCTTACAGTTATCAAGTATTCACCCTGAATTTTAAATATATACATACACACACACACAGACACATATATATGTATATATTCTGAGCAGCATAGTAGACTTGCGCGTTTGTGCCTCTGACAGAGGGGTATCCTAGTGTGCATCATGTACCAGAAGACCTCGGCGTTGGCTGGACTGGCGATATGTTTGACATACGATGTGGGTCCTTTCACATGGTATAATAGATGCATTAGATTGTAGCACTTTGAGTAGTTGAGATGGACAACAAAGACTCAGGCAAGTGTGTCTGATTTCTTGATTTCCGGATAATGTGTGGGTGCTCCTAATGCACGTTCTTTTTCAATTGTTTTGGTACGAGGTATAGAATTGTGGAATTCCTTTCATAGCAGCCCTGTAGTAAATTTATCATATTGAGAGAGCTTGAAATAGGCTGTGTGTGTAGTATTGTGGGGGCCTCCCATTTGTAGTTGGATTGTATGTGCCAATGTGGTGTCTGTGAGATGGAGAACAATAGCACGGTTGTTATGGTCTTGCCCAACGAGAAGCTCAGCTTTTCCATTTACTGTTGGTGCGGTATATATATATATATATAGGGTTATTCAAAAGGAATGAACCGATTTAATTACGCAATATTTTAATAAGGGAAGGCAATAGTAAATGGAAAAGCTGTGCTTCTGGTTGGGCAAGACCATAACCACCGTGCTATTGTTCTCCATCTCACAGACAGCATATTGACAGATACAATCGAACTACAAGTGATATATAAGTCACAAGTATTAACACGCAATCAAAGAGCACTTCCTGTTTAACGGGTGTTCGATGTGGCGCCGACCTGCAACATGGGCAACATCAGTTCAATAAAAAGATTCCTCTATGTGCTTCGCCTGCGAGTTCCCAAGACCTCACCGTGTGCGATTCTTTTCTTGTGGGGTTATGTAGAAGATCGCATTTGTGTTCCATAGCTAACCACTCACCTCGATGATTTAAAGCATCGAATAACAACAGCGATAAACTCAGTGGATCGTGATATGCAGATACGCGTCTAGGAGGAATTCTTTTATCGCATCGATGTGTATATCTTGATGTGTAGTCATATGTGTTTGTGCATGTGTCTTTGTGTGTTATGTGTATGTTTGTGCTTCAATGTGAATGTCTGTGAGTGTGAGTGTATGAGTGTACGTCTGTTAGCGCATATGCATTACAGCGGGTAGGGAGGCTACTGGGAATGTTGGAAATTGAGAATATCGGAGATTGAAGACGAATACATTTCTAATTTTGTTATCTGAGCCTCCAAAGAAAATCAATATTACTTGGCTTGTTAGTTCGTATTGACAGAGTACTGATTATTTATAAGAATTACATACCAAGCTTATTTGAAAGAGCCATTACGCTAGGGCGTTTCTTATGTTTACAAGGTATACGCTATGGATATTTACATAATATTAGGAAGTATTAACTTCTGTAAGCGTCTTTGATGTCTTGTATAATCAGTAGTGGATAAATAAACTTCTTAATCATTTTGTTAATTGTTTCCATTCTAATTAGGGTGGCTAATATGCACATAACTGCGAATATATATGTATGTATCTGTATGTATGTGTGTATGTGTGTATGTATATGTATGTATATTTTTTTTTCTCCGCAATTAGCGTGTATATTAGGTCTCTCTCTCTCTCTCTCTCTCTCTATATATATATATATAATATATATATATATATATATATATATATATATATATACAGGGAGAGAGACAGACAAAGAGAGATAGAGAGAGACACATTCATCTGTACATAAGTATACGTATATTACACACAGACGCTCACTTATAATTACATGTGTGTGCTTGTATTTTATGTCTACGTATATATATATATATATAATATATATATATATATATATATATATATATATATACATATATATGTGTGTGTGTGCGTGCCTATGTATATATCTGTTTGGATCTGTACATGAGAGCGTTTCATTTAATCCTAACACAATATCAATATTTAGTGTATGATGACAATATCTATAGAAAACAATGTCTTTGGGGAAATCTTATCCCAGATGAATGCGAATATTGTGCATATATGAATAGTTCAAATCGGATTGTCGTTATCAGGTAAACATTGATTATTTCCTCACTATTATTATACATACAAACAAAAGTTTAAAACATCTAAAAGAGTCTACCGATGACTTACTTTTCCACTTTAATAATGGTAGTGAATAGAAGGGGGGTGTATCTTTTATTAAGCATTTATTACAAAGAAAGTTGCATTACATCGTAGTTTCTTAGCATCGGAATGTACCCGATGATTATAGAGCGAATATGTGGGAGGTAAAAATAATGTATATATCAGAAATCAACTAATCTGCCGAGTTTTAACTAGGAAATAAATACTGGAAGATATGACATTACTTAAAAATTGTGTTCAGTTCGGATACACGCTTTTAATATTTAATATATTTGCAACAAAATTATTTGAAACGCCGTATATTGTTTGAGATTTAGAGTAAACAAGAAAAAAAAAACGTTTTAGATCATACAGTGTCATGAATACTACAATAATATTCCCGTAAGTTTTAAGTACATAAATACGTATACATGTCCGTATATGTGCATGTATGTATATATATATACATATATATATATATATATATATATATATATATATATATATTATATATATATATATATATATATATATATATATATATATATATACAGTGTTGGGCACAGTTAACCAAAACGCTAGTTTCGCTAACCGTTAAGGCGTTAAGTAAAATTGTTAGCTTCGCAACGCTTAACTACTAAACAGATGATCAAAAAATAGCGGAAGCTAACGCCGATGACTTGCGAAATTTTATCATATGAATTTAGTTTCGGTTTGGATTACTGGCACTAAAACCCTTAAAAGCAGACCTGAATAGCTGACATTTTCACCTTCTAGCTTAGACATAACGCTTTGCAACACAATATAGCAAACCAAGTTCAGATAATTATCAAAATGAAGCAAATAATTAACTGAACACATGATATTAAACATTATTATTCAGTCATCTTACAGTTGGTGTACTGTAAAATCAAAAATAATTAAACTCGTGAAAAATGTATAGAATATCATAACTATCATGCCAAGGTCTGATGATGATCAAGGTGTACGACTCTGGATAGGCCTTCTCATTTATCTTTCCAAACGCCCTCATATTCAACACGGAGGCCTACATTACGTGCCTGGAGAATGTAGTGCTGTCGTGGCTGAAGAGAGTGGCTGCTGCAAGACTCTAGGTCTGGCGTTAGGACTCTGCATCATGCCATACAAGCAGGAGAAACAATCATGTCTGTCAGACGACTTCTGTGACCACATCACCCTAACATTTGGACATGTAACTCACCTGACTGCAAGCTGCTTGCCTGCAATACGCTAGACATTATTAACATATGCATTTCTGGAGTCGGCTTTGTGGTTAGGTCTTCTGTTACGTTCAGCTTTATTCAAAATCCCATCTATATGTGTCACTCTATTCTTTATGTACGTCCCAATTCATTTATATAGTGTGCTAAATTTTTTAAAATGACACCCTACTTGCAGCAGACAGAAAAATTCCTTTGATGCAAAATCATCTTAGTTGTCTTCAATTGAAAAATATGCCAAATGTAGAAACTTTGCAAGGCGTACTTGACTAAACTGATGTTCGAAATTGGAATAAAATCTCTGAGAAAGAAAAACGCACTCTCACAAAATTTCTCAGATGCCAACATGGCTGCATATTTGTTGCAAGCAAATTTCAGAACGAGTGGGTTACATGCCCATATTTCTTATATACCCAAGCTTGGCGATTTCAGTTTTGATTTCAAGTTTGTTCCAATTGAAGAGTATTACAGCAGCATACTCCAAATGAGGAACATCTAAACTCTTTAAATAAAGTAAATGTGTAACATCTAAACTCTTTAAATAAAATAAATGAGTTACATCTAAACTCTTTAAATAAAAGGGATCCCCATTCGAAACAGTATTATTGACTTAAGTACACAAAGATATACTCACTACAAAAGGAATTTCTAAACTAAAAGCTATAATGTTGCAGTCTAAATCGGTCATTCATTCGTTCCTCCTAGTTCACCATTACTTCTCTTAGCTTAGCTTAGCACATCACTCTTCACATCCTACTACGGTGTCACCCTCTCACAACCCTCTGTACTAAGCTAGACATATCGCACCGTTGTACACACAAATTGTACCTCTTGAAACCTATTTATGCAACATAAAAAAAAACATTCTGCGCTATTTGAATGATTACTGATAAGCAATTAATCTCGTGTCAGAACAGTCGAAGACACCTAATCTAGCTGGTTACTAATCATAATATAATTTGCCAAAGAAAGTTGATTTATGTAAAAGCAATGGATGTTGAAAAACCAGCAAAAATTCTGGACTGATATTGGACAACAAACCTTATTTTATCTTGAGCTAATTGAAGAAAGCAAACTATTACATGGGAAAATGCAAGCAAGAGAAATATTCTTAAGTTTATAAACCTGGAAATGTACAGGATGCCTTATTTCACTCAGAAAAGTTGAGGACAACTTATTACATCTGGTAAAGTTCAGAACAAGAACATTTTACTGAAGATATTGCAGTTATGAATAAAATTTCAAATAAAATATTTAGATTTAGAACAGGTTAGCTTTTATCAAAACTAAAAATTTTATTACTTCTATTTGTTATTGTTACTGCTATTAAAAATTTGAAAAATAACTTAATTAAAAGTCTTTTTGCACCTTAATTTTTTAAGTATTAATTGACTTTTTAAAATAGGTTATAGGGATAATAATAGTTCGTAATTATTTACTAGAATGAGCAGAATAATACAAAAATTAGTTGTATATTACAGTAAAATCTATTTATAACAACAAATTCACAGTAAAATATGTTTGAGTTATTACCTAAGTAATTGCCGAGTCTCCACATTTTTATTCTTGACCCAATGCTTATTTTTACATGATGAGTTGTCCTACCATATATACTATTCTTCTTTGCACATGACTTTAGGTATATTAGTACTTCTGGTCGTCAT
>NC_042997.1:4490340-4545340 GCF_006345805.1 Octopus sinensis | reverse complement strand
AGAGTAAGGATCGTTTGCCCTATGTAATCTTTGTGACAGACTTCACACCTAATTGCATAAGGTAGATTAATTGATGTGTAGGTGAAGTTATTTGTTACGACAAAACTGTGTCCCGAGTGCAATTTGTATATTGTTCCTTCAATGAGATGCAGTCCTTCAGTTCGAACGACCTCATTCTTTGACGGTGATTGGTGGGCTTGTGTTGGGTAATATTGCATTGATGAGTAGCTTTTTAGGGATTTGGGTTGTCTTTTGATTTTTATTATCTTATGTGTTTCAAGGGATTTTTTTAGTCGTGGATCTTGACTCAGTAGTGGGGTGTTCTTGTATAAGCTGTATTGTGTAAGCTTCTGCATTTCTTAGATTGTGTGATGAGTGATATGGTAGACGATTTAATGTAACGTGAGTATGGCTCGGTTTTCGTAAGTCTTGGGTAGTGATTGTCTCGGCCCGTTCTTTTCCATTGTCAACTAATATGCTGCGTAATGTCTTTCGAGAAAAATTGCCTTTAGTCCCTAGAGTCTTTTATTTCGCGTTCTATAATTTGAGACAATCGTACAGATTCTTCTCGCTAGGCTGAAAGGCATGTTTGTCTTCGCGTGCTTTGGGCGATTGGATGTGAACAGACGGTATTGTATGGAATCAGTTGGTTTGTAGTGGATATCAGTTTCAATGTTGGTGTCTCTTTTAAAATAAGAATGTCAAGAAAAGGAATTTGGTCTCGACTATATTCCATTGTAAATTGGATATGGTTTTTGATACTGTCGCTTAAGTATTTGAAATCATTGATTTGATCGAATGTGTGGGACCATAGAATGAGTCAATCATCCAAGTAGCCTTTCCAATTCTCCAACAGGTGTTTGTTGAAAGACAGGCGGGGTTTTGATTTGGAGTCTTCATAAATTTGTAATTCTAGATAGGCCATCAAAAGGTTTGCATAAGTAGGTCAACTTTAGTACCCATTGCAGTCGCTGATATCTGACAAATACCAACAGCACACATACATACACACAACAAGGATAATTATAACAACACAAAGATACTCAGACAGACACACACACACAAACCCACGTACACACACATAACATCCCCCCCAACAAAAAATACACAAACATACACAGGCACACACAGACGCACACATACACACCCGCGAACAAACACGTACATACAGGTGCGCACACAATAACCTACAAATATTAATCACTCACATGGAAACACACGCACGCAAATGTGCACACATATAATTGACCAAAAGTAACCAGAGAGATACAGCCCAGTGGAAGCATCCAAAATCTCTCTAATCTGAACTTCCACAATGCAGACTGGACATCGGTCAGAAAAGGGATCCTAGGATAGAACTGGCTGAAATGCCTTACCATACCAGACATTGGCATCTGACTAGAATATTTCATGTCTGTTATGCAAACCATATTCCAAAATGATGTCACAGAGCGCAAGTCCAACGCAAAAGAGTACAATATTCCAAGGGAAAGGAAAATCCTCATGAAAGGATGGACGAAGACTGAAAGTTGCTGAAAACAACGTACCAAAATTAGTACTTAAACCTAAAAACAGTACTTATAAAACTGAAAAAAACCTGCAACGATCCTATGTGAATGAGAAAGCCTACAAAGAAGCATCGGTTATAAAATTATTCAAGTCAACCCTAATGGCCATCTTTCATTACGTCAAAGACATAGACTCACAACGCTGCAAAATCGAACCCCTCTATCCAAAGGATGGCTCCCTCGCAGATAGCCCAACCCGTATCAGTGAGGTACTGAGTGACCAGACATTTGAAAGGCCCTCACCTATAGTCAGCGAGGCAGTTACGATGGATTACACCGACATTAGTGAAAACGATATAATAATAGCCATAGCTGAGGAGGTCGCAAAATCAACTGCTGGCCGTCATGGTTTCCCAGTAATGCTGCTCAAATAGTGTAAACGTGCCCTGGCAAAACCACTACAGATTATCTTACAGAGTTTTCTTACAAATGGCAAGCTGCCAAGCAAGCTGAAGTAGGGAATAATGTGCCCGATTCATAAAGGATATGTGCCCGATACAAGAATTATAGTCCAATGTCTCTAAACCCACACATGAGAAAAATCATGGAGTGAATATTCAGATGTAAACTAATTGCATTTCTTTAAAGAAAACGAATTGCCGAGTGATACTCAGCATGGTTTTCGACCAAGTAGATGCTGCTTGACCCAGCTCTTTCAGCACTATGCATGTGTGTTTAGGAAGTTACTCAACAACTCAAATGTGGATGTAATATATTCTGAATTCCTCAAATCTTTTGATAAATTTGATTATGCCATGATATGGTACAAACTGCGTGATCTCGGCTTAGCTGGAAAACTTGGAGAGTTATTATATGACTTTCTGAAAGAGTGAAGTCAAGCAGTAGTGACCAATGGAGCCACTTCAAAGAAAACACAAATAGTGAGTGGTGTTCAACAGAGTACTAACTTGGATCCACTGCTTTCAATAGTGGCCCTCCCAGATATCCCCTCAGCTGCCCGGATAGCCACCCTTGCAACCTACGCAGACGATACGAAAGTCTCGCAGAAAATGCAAAACCCTAGCGATGTTGCACGACGACATCATGTGTTGGACTCAATTTACAGAAGAGCTGAGGACAATAACATGCAGTTTAATGCTGAAAACTCCTGAGCCATGCGCTGCCAGCGCCAAAACATGATCGAAAAACTTACAGGGTATTAAAATCCAAGTACCTAACTCTATGCGGAACATGGGTATCTATTTCCAAGTGCACATTATCTAGATGCCGAGAAAGTGAAGACGGTTGGCTAGGTGGATCCTTATTACCTTCAGAACAAGAAGGGACGGAAACTGATGGTCCTTTGGACGACATTCGTCCTTAAAAATCAAAAGACAACCCAAATCCCTAAAAAGCTACTCACCAATGCAATATTACCCAACACAAGCCCACCAATCACCGTCAAAGAATGAGGTCGTTCGAACTGAAGGACTTGCATCTCATTGAAGGAACAATATACAAATTTCAGTCGGGACACAGTTTTGTCGTAACAAATAACTTCACCTTCACATCAATGAATCTACCTTATGCCATTAGGTGTGAAGTGTGTCACAAAGATTACATAGGGCAAACGATCCTTACTCTCAGAGGAAGGATGACACTCCACCGCCAAGTTCCCAATATGCCAACGCCCACACAATACCACTGACCAAACAGGAATAAAAATGGAAAATAATCTTATTCAAAATACAGACCACAACTCAACATACTCCCAGGTACACACTCATAACAAACACACACAGTAACACATACATATTTACAAAATCACCCACACGCATAAACAATGCAAACCTCCCACGCAAACACACATGCATACATATACACACACGCACAAACGCAATATTCCCACAGTAGTGCACAAACCCACACACATTACAAGAAAAAACACATACATATATACACTTGCAATACGATTCTGGACCATAACCAACACTCATACACATACACACATACGTAAGCACTTCCCACCGTCGTCACCCCACAGTATAAAATTAGCAGCGAAACTTGAAGCAATCCAGTGAAGCTTCACAAAGATGGTCGGCCTATTGCAACAACTCAGTTACGCGGAAAGGTTGAAATAACTAAGACTCTATCCCATGGAGCGGCACAGAAAAGCAGTAAGATACATCTGGAAGATCCTGGTAGAATCTGTGACACATTTGGCATCGAAAGAGCCATAAATTCCAGAACGGGTCGCCACTGCACAGTGCCAAATATTCCAAGGGTTTAGGACTAGTTACTGCAAAAGCCTGTGTTGAAGGGCCCACAGCTTTTTAATATTCCCACAAAGAGCCTACGTGACCTACACAAAGTTGTTGTAGGTGTTTTCAAAGTAAGCCAGTATCTCTCGCTAACAAGAGACCCAGATGACCCTACCCCGTGGCAGGAGGCGCAAATGATGGCATACATAAATACATAATACATACATACATACATACATACATACACACACACACATGCACACACAGACGCACCCACGTACATATGCGAACAAATGCGTGTATCGAAAAACAACGCAAGACGATAAGTGAATAAAACCAACCTCAATATTGTTAGAAATAGAGGAAGAAATTTATTTAAACAAATAACACAGATCTGATACAGACGTGTACTTTAGTGTTCACTTCCATATTAGGTATGCTGCATGCATTATGTATACTTAAGGTAATGAAGTGCAGCATTCGCTGAATTGTTCTCACAGTATTTCATGTCCTGAACGAACGGTTTTTATGTGTGTTATTGTAATTATAATTACACTCGGCGTATAGCAAATAATTTAACCCTCATCTGGTATGAATAATTTTAAAGTTTTTACTTTATTTTACATTTCTAATTATCATGTGTCATCAAATCAATGAAATGATGGCTTGATAAGCTACATACTACAAATAAATGATAAGGTTGTGACATATTATTTATCTCAATATTTATTTCGATTAACCTATCAATGCAGCCTATATTTAAAAAACATTTTTTTTTACCAAAATTCATAAATCTATAAAGAGATATACACCTGATAAATATTCTCCAAAAATCGCACAGCTATATTTAGCTGGACGCATGAACGATAGGCTAACAAGTTTGTTACATAAAGCTGTATTCCTGAATCAAAATATCACTGCAAGATATTTTCGAAAAATATCTGGTAATGTAAATTTGTGTGTGGCTAGATGGAAAATATTTGAAAGTCGAATAGACTGATTATATTAGCATTTAAGTTATCAAATCCGCCTTCATAATTATTTACGCACATTCTGTTTGGAATATCCATTGAATAGAATTAACATGGAAATACTGTACTAGTTAAATCATAGTTTAACTAGCATGTATCATAATTTGTCGTGCAACTAAGTTTGTTGACAGAGGCTACATTACAAACAGTAATTACTATTACTAACCAGCTATGCTTTAAAAACATAATTATCGTAATTGCTATTATCCATACAATGTATACCATCCAGAGGCGTTATTAATCTATCCATATATCTACACTAGATATTATACCTACCAGTACTCAAAACATTAATATTTTAATAAGCATTTCAATTACTCATGCCCGAACAACTGACAGCTAAATTTATTTCTTTTCAGTGCACGTGGAACTTCGAAAACTGCACTGTGGGATACAATATCCCATAGCAAAATCAGTTCAAATTTCATTGCTACAATCCTTATAATTAATCTAAACTAGTTCAAGAAATATATTCGAAATTCTATTATCAGAAAACATTCTTGTTGGCAGATTATCGCTTCCTAAATAGTTCGTTTTTAAGCGAACTATTTATCAGAGATAGAGTCGCTACTACCACCACAGATAGCCAGCCATAACCATCCATCAACACTATCAATTCCTGAATGAGGATTTACTCTTTTCCGTAACAATCACATTCATGACTGCTGCTATAGCAAACACATGAAAATTGTAAAATCAATAACTTTCGATCACAGATGGCTTAGCAGGTGATTAATCATTTGTAATTCATTTTAACTTGTACTACATCCTCTCCATAATCCAATTGTCTCGACACCTATTTTTCTACTATCACTAAGCCATCTATTACTGCGATGCTGTCACATTGACATGAAGTCTAAGGTGCCGATGAAGCGGTTCATTTTAGTGCTGGTGTTGGCGCATTTCTGTGTGTTGGTACGTTCGAATAAATTTTGATTACCAGTCTGTATGAATGCACACGTGCGCTGCTTTGTTGTTATATAATGACTTTTGACTCTTATTGAACAATTTTCAATTACACACATTAATTTTCTTTTTCTTGTATAACTATATAATTGCTTTGCAAATTTGATGTTAGTATTTGAAACAAATAAATATAAACTTCTGAATACTTCACATTTATCTCTTCTATACATTATATTTCGTTTAAAAATAATTGCGTATCTCACAAATTACATAAAGAGTTGCATGTTTTAATATATTTATTGTATTGACGATAAGAGGATCAATTTATACACACTTGGTGCGTGAGAATCGGGTTAGGTGCAGTTTCAACAAGTTCTGTAGAGTGTATTTGCTAAAGAACATTAATTAGTTTTAAAATAGTCAGTATTATATATATATTGTATTTGTATAGGTGCAGCTTCACAGGTGGGTTGACACGATAAACGCAAAGGGATGAAACTGGATAAACTTGACACTTGTATATATGTATATATGTATGTATATATATATATATATATATATATATATATATATATATATATATATATATTTATACTCCCACTGACTTATGAGAAATCAAATCAAGTAATAAGTTCCATAACTTCTAACGAATTTCCATTGTGCTTAGTTCCTATGATGTCTTCACACTAACAAGCAGTCCACTATTTGTTAGGAATATTGTCAAGGCCGCAACACACCACAATATTTCAGTCTAATTTTTCTTGTTTCCTGTTCTTTTTCTCTGATTCCCTATTAACCTAAGAATATTTCCTACATTTTCTGGCAGAAAACTACATAACTCAATCTAGATCCGAGATGGAACATTTATTGATAAAATCGCATTATTTATTGGATGACCTAACAATATGCTAGTGTGGAAGGTTTGGTTTGGCTAGGCTTAATGTAGGTGTAGTATGATTTTCACAGTTCCATGTGCCACTAAAATGTTACCGGTAGAATCTTTTGTATTAAATATTGTTTTTAAATAATATTTTTTCCAGAATGTTATAGTGGACCCTGGGAGGAAATAAGTTGAGAAACACTGATGTAGAGGGTCCACTACACACGGTGACCACTCTGTATCCTTGTGGCCTGGGGTAATTGCCTCTTTTTCTCACTTATAAAACCTGGGGTGTATATGTACACTTCATAAATTCTATACTAAATTCTTTGCTGGAATCGGCAAATTTTCGTATATACCCAATTGCTTTTAGACTATTTATAGTCTTATTTTAATGAAGGAGGACATACTTGGATGCATACTACAGTCCCCAATATAAAAAAAAACCCAAATATTGTGATGGATATGACTGAAACCTCATAATAAACATTAATATGAAAGCATACAATCTAATAGTCTGAAATAATATAAACGTGGTAACTGACTCTGATTAAGAATTAACAAGAATACGTGGATAAAGCAATTTACTCTACTTCTATGTAGATCAACCAGAAATTAAATTATGGAATTCCGATTCTACAATTCATAAAAGCATTTCTATATCGGAATTAGGAGATGAGCCGTCATCTAATATTGATATGCATATGACTCATGACAAGATTGTGTCTATCAGTGAAAATATAAAGAAATGACGAACGAACAGATTATACGGATACACAGGTAAAATAGTACAACACAAACATGACTATTCATCTATATGAACTAGCTGCTACAGCTGCTGCTGCTGTTGCAGTAGCAGCAGCAATAGTAGTAGTAGCAGTAGTAGTAGTAGTAGTAGTAGTAGTAGTAGTAGTAGTAGTAGTAGTAGTAGTTTAGTGGTTAGGGCTTTCGCCTCAAAATCGTAAGGGCGCGAGTTCCATTCACGGCGACGCATTGTGTCCTTGAGCAAGACACTTTATTTCACGTGTTCCTTTCTGTTCAAGAGCGTAGTCCCGAAGTATAAGAAGTCTATTTCACCTTCTCGAGCGAGAAACTAACACATCTGTTTCTTGTTTAAACGCCTGTCTTCGTGTTTTGCTTCTTAGTAAATTTCTACAATATATATTTATGTGTGTGTATGTAGGTATATTTGTATGTACGTATATAATTTGTGTGCGTATATGTGCGTGTGTGTGTATATGACAGTATGTATGTTTGCATGTATGTATGTATACGCTTAAGCAGGTACGCATGTAGAAATGTGTAAACTTTTTGGGACTGATTTTCTATATTCGGATGATGTGGCCTTGTATGTAGCTGCGGATAGCTGTGGATGCATTTACGTCTACACGTCTATCTATTTAACTATCTATCTATCTATCTATCTATCTATCTATCTATCTATCTATCTATCTATCTATCTCTCTATCTATCTATATATCTATCTATCTATCTATCTATCTATCTATCTATCTATCTATCTATCTATCTATATACCTATCTATCTATCTATCTATCTATATCTATCTATCTATATATATATATATATATACATATATTTCTATATCTAAACGCACACATACACACATAAATATATATATACTTATACGTTTCAGAGGAAGAGATAAGTCGATTACATTCACCCCAATTCTCAACTAGTACTTAATTTATCGACCCCGAAATGAGCAAGGGAGAGTGGCCTTCGGTGGAATTTAAACTCAGAACGTAGCGACGGGCGAAATAACGCTAAGCATTTGGTCCACACCGCTAACGATTCTGCAAACTCACTGCCTTAACAACAACAGTAATACCAACAATAAAATTTCGAATGGATGTATCCAATAAGCTTCAGAATAAGGAAGAGAGTCAAGTAGTGTTCTATATTATTTAGGAGGTGTAGCTGTAGGCTGTAGCTATACAGTTGGCATTACTGGTATCATTCACTTTGGTTAAAGAAAATTTACTTGCTTATACATGTATGCGTTGTTACTTAGAAAAACGTGTGTTACCGACTAACGATTAGATGTCACGTCGTTCATTCAAGCGCGTATACTCTTTAGGTGTACTCACTACTGTTGTCCTTCGACTTTTCTGGCAATATTATGTATTTTACAAGTTAGTTCGTGTTGAGGTTGTGTTTGGGTAATTTTAAAAAATCAACGACGGGTATTCAGTTAAAGAAAGCTACTGATGTTTGCGATACCAATCGAAAAGGAACAACTCCCGGATCATCTCTGCTAAATGTCCCCATTGTGTTATATTTTATGTTTGCATCCTGCCTGTGTTGCATATTACTCGCTTTGTTTTTTGGTTCTCGCGTCGCAGTAATATGTAAATATTGATGAATCAACATATGGAGGAAGAAATTTTGTTTACATATATTTATTCGCTTGCCCCACATGTAGTTAGAGATGGAGGAGTAATTGCAGTGGCAGTGACAAGTTCGCTCGCTGGTTGGTAGTTGATAGTGTAGAGAAGGAAAGGATGGGGTACGTACGGTGCTAACTAGAAAGAAAGAGCGGATATAAGTGGCATCGTCTTTATAGCGGCCGAAAGCTTTTCTTTTGTGTCAGCTATGACCAAGGAGCAATACTTTCCCTTCGCCCTGTCGCTCGACATACGAACAGAACAGGGTGGGGACCTTTAATAGAGATAACCCGGAAAACGTTCCTCTTCGATTACTATCGCAAACTGCTGTAGATTTCTTCAACTGAATACAGGAACCAACTTCTAAAATAAATAATTTTTTCAAAAATGTTGAAAATAAACCGTGTTGAGCGTGAGGAATTACACACCGGTATACGAAGTTTAAAACTGTTTAGTTAAAAGGAAAATGATTTTAAAATGTGTGAGCAAAACTGAACAGACTCATGAATGTTTATGTAGAATGCACTACGAAAAATTGAGACTGAGAGACTAAAAGCTTTTATCAATAATTGTGTCTATATTTAATTTAAATTTAATGTATATATAATTTGGACTATGGTAATATAAGTGGTGAAGGGAGAATTTACTGTAATAAACTCTTCGGGTAAGCCATTGAGGGATGTAATTGTGATAATGATTAAGACAATACGATATTTGTGGGTAATAGAAGATATCTAGTCTGCCGTAATTTCTTAAAATAGCTTGACTGAATATATGTATGAAAGTGTATTTCAGTGGCCTTCGAAATCATATAAAGAGCAGTGGTAGTATGAGCACTAGATAGCAATAAAATAGAAATAGCAACGAAGTACATAGAATTTTGTTTGAACGAGTAGAGTAATAGAATAAAATATTATAGCGAGATTAATTATAGTGTAACAAATTATCTTTAGCTAATTAGTTATTTCTTGAAAAGAGTTGCATCGAAACATAAAAAAGTCAATAAGATAACAAGTTGAATGACAGACACTAAAAGATGGGGCTTTGATATAAAGCAAGAGTGAATAAATAATACCAAAGTTGACGATACATGTTATATGAAGGCATGACGATACCAGGATTCTCCCAAATAGCTCTTTATTTGCACTTTTATGAGCATGCATAGTGTACTTGTCTACATTTGAGAAACCTGATACCTACAATTTCACAGATTTAAGGAAAATATTACCCTAGATATAGTACCTTATTACCTTAGATATCACAAACTATGCACCAGCAATATTTGTAAACAAATTTAAAGATTTTTTTGCTATTCTTCTAACATTCATTTTCCCTATTCTTAAGTTGAGACTGAAATCATAGCTCAAGACAGAAACGAAATGCTGAAATGTAAAAAGTCTGCAAAAATGTGAATAAAGAATAACGAAATCATTTAATTTCAGTGAATGTCTATTTTAAAATTGAAGTAAAACGATTAGACATATTATGTGTAGATCTCAAGAATGCCGGAAGAATTTGCTAAAAGTATGAACTGAATTAAGTGAAATGATGAAACATAAAATGGATATCTCCAATAAGATAACGTATAAATTATTAAATGAATTGAATGCTTTAGCCTGCTGAATAGATAACAAGAGATCGTACCTCCTCATTATCATAATCAACAGCAACAACAACAACAACAACAACAACACATACAACCAACAGCACGACCAACAACAATGATGATAATTACAGATGTTGAATCTCTTACTGTACAGACGTGTTTTCTAAAGTTGCTTGCCAGCAAATGTCCCACACAGCCACGTGTATATCTCTCGTATACTGAATCCTTGAATTCTTCAATTTATTTATTTATTTATATTATATTTTGTGCCGTTAGAACACAATGGCCTATTGACGAATATTCGTAAGTACACAATATTTCTATTAATAAATACACATAAATTTACACAATATTTTAACGATAAATTTTTTTCTATATCGTAACGCCCTCTTATATCCTTGCCTATGTCCGTGAAATACTCCATAAAACAAATATTTTGCTTATTTTATCTGGTGTTGTTACGTTGTTGCTGAAACTACGCAAAAGCAGCTAAAACAACCATGTCCATTTCTTCATTGTAAAATGACCCAACAAATATATAATAAAAAAGTCACAAAGGCTCAAAAGATGTCCCTCTCCTCCTTAAAGGAGGAAAGAAATGCTTGGGTGTTTTGACAACACACCTACAATAATTACAACAGTGAAATGGGCATTCTCATTACATGTTTAATTTTTATTTTCAAACTCATAACATCTGCATCCCATGTTTAAATCTCATTGCCAAAAGAGTTCTTCATCTGTAACATTTACCGCTAAGTGAGAGAAATATAAGACAAACTGAAAGAAAGTTCTACCTAATATTGTACCATAATTAACTGCGTGGATAAAATCTCTGAAATCTTCCCATTCATTTCAGCCCACCATAAGCAGCAACAGCTGACGAAGACCACATACAGAAAAGCAAAAACAATTATAACTACTACAACAGCAACAACAACACAAGCTCAACCGAAACCTCAGAGTCCCCTAAGCGTCTAAACCATCATCACCATTACTGCAACAATCTATTACTACGTCTTCTACTACTACTACTACTACTACTATTACTACTACTACTACTACTACTACTACTACTACTAATACTAATACTACTACTAATGCCGTTGCTGTTGCTTCTTTTTTTGCTTCTATCTCTTATTCTTTCCTTTCTACTTCTACGATTAATCCACTGACCAACCTCAATCACACCCTTGCAGGTGACCAATCTCAACCTTATCTCCTTCCTTCCTCTCCCACCACCACTGCATCTACATCGACACAAGGGCGCTAAAAACTATTGTTACTACTAATTCTAATGTCCAAACTTGAACTAAACATTATTTCTCCCTCTCCAACATCTACTAATCCAAAGTCATGAAAATCGGGCAAATATAAGCATAAAGATATTTTACAATATACTGTCCCTCAAAAACAACAACCTGCCTAAAATTAAATCCAGAAATACGCTCTCATTCTTTATGTGTGTGGTTATGCATATACATTGATTATAATTTTACTCGTTTACCAGGAACAAGATTCTCAATTAATAAAACGAACTCTCACCATAGCACCCTTGCAACAACAGCACCACCATTAAAATGAAATCGTAACAGTCAAGTCTGCCGCAATTTTTTACACAAGCGATTATGTATACAGCAGACTTATATCTTCAAGTTCGCCCCATGATTCGAGGTATCATCAAAAGCATAACTCAAAAAGCGTATATTAATCCGGCGAGAATAAAAACAAATTCAACTACGCCTGCAGCTATTCCAGCACGAAAAACTAGAGAACAAAAAGAAAACAAACTGACAGCTACTAAATACACCTTCACTAGATAAATTGTACTAAATACACCTTCACTAGATAAATTGCACTAAATACACCTTCACTAGATAAATTGCACTAAACACACCTTCACTAGATAAATTGCAGATCCAGGCAAAGGTATTTCAGAAAAGTACCTTGGCTGTCACACTGATCTAAACTATATCACTACACCAGTGCAAACACTTTCCACCTCTCAAGGTATTAGAAATAAGTCACATTCGAGGACCCCAAAAATGTGTAATGAAGTCACAGGATTTAATGCAAAAACATGGATGCTTCAATTCATTGATGACTTCTAATTCTCTACTAGCTATTGTGAATAACAGCGGCTATAAATGACAAAGCTAAGGATCTTTCAAAAATTGGGCTCTACACGCTATCACAAGTGCAACTATTGTGTTTTAAAAACGATTCTTGGATATTAAGGATTTCATATGATGTAGTGGTTAAGAGCGTGGAGTACTAACCCAAAGATTCCGAGTTCGATTCAAGGCAGTTAATTGAATAATAATAATAATAATAATAATATAAATAATAATATTAATAATAATAATGATAATAATAATAATAATATTAATAATGATAATAATAATAATAATAATAATAATAATAATAATAATAATAATAATAATAATAATAATAATAATAATAATAATAATAAATAATAATAATAATAATAATAATAATAATAATAATAATAATAATAATAATAAATCAAATGAGACATCAAAACCAGAAAACTACAGACCAATAACCTGTCTCCCTACAATGTACAAGGCATTTACTGCATTGATATCGCAAAGGTTGAACAAGCACCTGGACGAAAACAACCTGTTTCCAGAAGAGCAGAAAGGATGCCGCAAAGGCTCATACGGCGGAAAAGATCAACTAATGATTAATAAAGCCATAACTGAAGACAGTCACAGAAAGAAGAAAGGCCTCAGTATGGCCTGGATCGACTACAAAAAGGAGTTTGAGAAACATTCAAAATACAAAGACTTGGAAATAGAGGTAACCAGAATGTGGAATCTAAAAACAGAAACAATTCCTATCATAGTAGGTGCATTAGGCATGATAAAAAAATATTCAGACAAATACATAACAAAAACTCCAGTACTTACAAACACATATAACATACAGAAAATTGTACTACTAGGCACTGCACACATCCTACGCAGAACACTTTCCATATAATAACCATCAGAGCATCACAACAAATCACAGCACATACCTAAAGCAAACAGTTCTGCGCTCGGTAGTGAAGTGAAAGCACGCAATAAAAATTAAAATACTGAATAATAATAATAATAATAATAATAATAATAATAATAATAATAATAATAATAATAATAATAATAATAATAATAATTACAAAAGCACCAAGTACAACGGAAAATACCTTAGGAATGAGAACCCAGGTTCGAAATTTCCCCAAGACACCTGATGAAGGCTGGCGGCAAATCAGCCGAAACGTTATGTTAACAACAAACAAGATGAGGCCACATATCCGTCAAATGTAACTAATGTAAATAATGTAATGAAGTCTTTAATTCCGCAGTTAGAATATGATATTTAATGATGGGTGATTTCAATTTGGTCTGCTCATAAGTTGAAAAGAAACGTGTGCGTTTCATCTGTAGACAAGGAGTCACTATTCGAATTCATGGACGAATTTTGCCTGTTTCAAAATATGCTCATGCCAAAGAGACTCGAAGAAAACTTGAAAATTTAGTAACCACATTTAAACTGTCCACAATATTACAGTGAAAAAAACAAGATATTGTTCTCTTTAAAATGTGATTCACAAAGCCAAAAATAACACTGAACGATAACTTTTCAGAACACTCTTTTGACTTCATGGTCTTCATAAGACAAACTTTCATCGGTTGATTAGTTTTTTACTGACTCTGTAACTACAATCAGAATGAACTCATCCTGGCGGTTATTATAACAAATATAGACTTTGTCACAAAGATGTATTCACACTACAATCCCCTGTGGTCAATAAGGAAATCTTTACACAGTCCACTATGAAAACGTAAAACATGTAAGAAAAAATATAAGGGAGTAATCGAAAACCAAACCGGCTAAAATATTACCATTTGCAACACACTCATTTGGCAGATGCACTTTTATACTAAAATAGAAGTATTATTTTCAAAACTGCATAAAGACTGTCGTTGAGATACTCAACAACAGCAGAAGATAAGGTGGCCGTTGAGAAAAAAATAATGTTCAAGTACTGTACTTATTCGCTAAAAGCATAAGGTTGATGTCTCATCTGTGGGACGTGTAACTGATGATAACAATACTGTATAGTGTTTGATGCAGAAGACTTGGTTGAGATTCCGCAGAGGCACTACTGCTCCGCTTGCAGCAATCCCAACATGGTTCATCCTGACAGCATCGGTGAAACATCCCGATCACACTTTATTAGATATATCATTAGGCGCACCGCATAACTTCGCAGACTACAAAACAAAAACAAAATGTAACTTCAGGGATTTTATGTTTCCCGCTAGAGTCCTGAAGCACTGATGACATCAACTCACATTCCTTTTAAATATTATCTGAAATAAATCACAGGACACTGTAGATATTCCCGATAAATTCCTATCTCAGTTGATTGTTACATTTTCAAAAAGAGCAACTAATCTATGTTAGTGTATTACCGAACATCCTCACCTATCATATCATCAAATTATTTGAGAGAGTGATGACATCAACAATAACTGTCTTCCTCTAATGGAGCAGCTTACTTAATCCAAAACAGTATGATTTCGGCAATGGGAGTGACTTTAAAATTATATATTTTGACTTTCAGCAATGCTAAATACCGGTTTCTGTTAAGAAAATTATGTAACGTTGGAGTCCGAGGGAAGATATTAAACTGAATCAAATGTTTCCTGCTGAATAAAACACGTCTTGTGGTGGTCGAGATTATTCAATCAAGCTCAGTAAGCGTCGTAAGTGGTTTCCATGAAGGCATTCGAAAGGACCAAGACATTTTCGTGATTGAATTTATTGCCATCATTGAAATCATCAATCCCGTCAGCATTAGAACTTTCCTGGATGACTGTATATTTCTGAAGGGTAAGAGACCCGACAAATCTCCAATCAGATCTGTTCACTGTTATCCAATGGGCGCAAAATCCTGCTCAACGAGAATAAATGTCAATTAATCCCTTCGGTAAGAGGTGAAATTATACTCCTCCAGCCGGCGAAATCATTGTGGGACCAAACAATATTAGTGTTATTTGAGTAAATGTTAGCTCCAAATTAAGCAACATGTTTCTTTACTCGAACGAGCTAAGGTACCTAAAATATGACTGTATTATAAAAAAAAAATAGTTAAATATCTGTTCCAGATGCAGCTAATGAGTTAGACATGGTCTGGGCCAATAATAGCCGAAATTTATTTTAGTATATATTATATAATGGCATAATGACACCACGATTCTCCAAAAAACCAATGTTTCACCCCAAGGCACTTGTAGATATATTTAAATCCGCAACTGTATGGAGGACGGCAGCTGCTGCAGCTGTGATAGTCTCCAAATTCAGCTACCATAAAGGCGTACACTGAATTCCAATGATTGGTGTTGATCATATCTGCCAATTTTGTTGTGTAACCAGAACATAATTGATCACCTCATCTGTGTTTGCGCAATACAAGCATCAAATGAATGCGTTAATCGCCATGAAGGACAGTTATGATTTTCACTGTATCATATCATTGGATTCCCACATGAGAAATATTGGGAACATAACTCACCATAGTAGTAAAGTATCAAGGTATTCCAACCAACACAAAATAGTGAGAATCAAATAACATTAAATCCCATCTTATAGGCATATCGTTTCCAGCAGACTGCAACTCTTCTGTAAAATACAATTGCTAAATAAACTGTAAACCTCAAAATTTCAGAACTATCAAGAAACTTCTGCCCACATCGTAACGAATACGTTGTAAAACTAAAATACTTGATCCCCTTAAAACTCTTTCAATACTAAAGTGTTACAAATTTAAGAAAATCTTAGACCTTAGATTTTGTTCTCCTTATCCTGCAACATATCCTTGCTGATCTTAAATAATACCTATTGTAAAAAGTCCAACTTGCTGTTAGTAGGAGTGTTTAGGGAGACTCCGACCAGCTCGTATAGAACAAAGCAACAACAACGTAAATAAATAATTATCACCACTACCACCACCAAGAAAAAACAACAAGATTTATAATAATACATACATACATCCATTCAACCATGTATATATGTGTATGTGTGAGTGTGTGTGTGTGTGTGTGTGTATAGAAGGTTGAAAAGGAACACACGAGTTGATATGTATATGGAAAAAATGTCAAGGCAGAAAATGCTAAGATAAATTTATAAACAAAAAACATTCCAGTACCGGTTTCATTCATTGAAACCTTTTCAAATGTATGTTTGGAAAAATATTAAATTTTGGAAAAGTTTTATAAAAGAATATTTGTATAGTATTAAAATAACAGGGCTATTTTCCTGTCTCTGTGTCTCTTGATTACTCTTGTGGGCTCGAGGTCGTTGTGAATTCTTAGTATATATATATATATATATTATATATATATATATAATATATATATATATATATATGGCCACCCTTGCTAAATATGCAGATGACACAATCTCCCACACAATACAAAACCCTGAAAATATTGCGCATCTGCAACAGGAGTTGGATACAATATACAGGTGGGCTGAGGACAACAGCATGCAGTTTAATGCAGGTAAGTTCCAGGCCCTGCGCTAGCCCCACACAAAGGTAAACGACGTGCGGACTGGATACACTGGCCCAGGAAGAATTGCAATCCCTGAGTCAAAATCAGTGCGTGACCTGGTCATTGACATGAGCAATGATGCATCTTTCCAAGTGCATATTACTAATCTGAGGATAAAATGCAGACAGCTAGCTGAATGTATTCTCCGAACTTTCAGAACAAGAGAGAAGGAGACACTGATGGTCCTCTGGAAAACATTCGTCCTCAGCCGCTTGGACTACTACTCCCAACTATGGCCACCACACAATATAAAACTAACAGCAGAACTCGAAGCAAAGAAGATCGTCTCAATGCAAAGTATCAGCTACTGGGAAAAACTGAAATTATTAAACCTCTTCTCCCTAGAGCGGAGGCGGGAGAGATATGCGGTGATATACATCTGGAAAATCCTGGAGGGTCTTGTCCCAAACTTTGGCATTCATAGTTACCACAACCGCAGAACGGAGTTCCACTGCATGGTTCCAAAGATTCCAACATCACCATCAAAATACAGGTCCAGATACTGCAACAGCTTGGGTTTCAGAGGACCACAGCTCTTTAACATCCACCCTAAATGCCTGAGAGACTTACATGGTGTGGATGTGGATTTCTTTAAAACTAAACTGGATCTCTTCTTGTCGGGAGTCCCAGATGAACATATCTCACGACAGGAGACGCAGATGCGGGCAGCAGCATCGAACACCCTTCTTGATCAAGTGCCACGTATCAGAGGTGGATTCACATATTAGTGTAGCTCATTCAGCGGTGGTACTCCAGTATGGCCGCGGCCTTCGGGCAAGAACATTTTTAAGGATTTAAGGATTTAAGGATTTATATATATACACGTGTATTTCTCTCTATATATATTTATATATATTATATATCTATATTTTCTCTTGTATGAGCACGTATATGTGTGTACACTCTTCAATGCAGAAAAGAAAAACTCTATAATACCATACACAATGGAGCTGTGGAATACTTGTAAAATATTTTAAAACTTTAAATTAACCATATAGGAGATCGGAACATAGGTCTATATTGTGTTAATTTTCGGAAATTATATTTAGTAAAAACTTCGTGATATTTCTGACTTATTATGTTCTGTTTATTGCTTTTCATTCAACACAAAATATACCGTGTATCATATCCCCAATTTAAAGTAAATTAGAAATTATCTCGTTATATTTAGATTATATATTAGATAATATGTATATATTTTATTTGTTGAAAATCCCGTGACAGTATTAATTTACTTTACTACTCCTTTTCTTATACGAAGTAAATCTATTTTCGATATAAAAGGAGCGTAAATTGCAACAAAAGTATGAAACAAATATATGAGCAGATGTTTGCAATGATAAGAGTGTGAAAGGATATAACTTCTAGATTATAAACAGAATATGAAATAACCCGGGGACTTGCGGTCATGTACGGAATTGCTATAATAAATAAGTATCCGGAAATGCAGCAATGTTTAATATTTAGACTGCTATGAGAACGTTGGTGTGGCAGAATCCTTAGCAAGTTGGGCAAAATGCCTACCAAATTTTCGTCGTCATAGTGTTCTGATTTCAAATTTTGCCGAGGTGGACTTTGACTTTCGTAGTCGAGAATATGTACCAATTGAATACTTGAGTTAATGTAATCAACTTAGCCATACACCAAAATTGCTGGTCTTCTACCCCTATATAAAACCAATATTTAGACTGCTCCAAACGACCAAGTCTGAGTAATTGAATCGGTGGGGATCCTCAACTTACTCATAGTTTTTTGTAATAGCTCTGGATTTCAAAAAACCTACCTCTTCCTTTTTTATTCCCGATTTGATTATAGTTTTATATTTACCTGTCCACCTCTCAAATACGAAAGATGAAAACAAAAATTACTTTGGAAATTTCAAAGAAAAAAATTATTCACATTTCAAATTAAATAATTATCAATATATATATTTTTAAAAAGTTAAATGTAATAAAAGAAAAGTTCATAATTATTTCTTATTGGCTTCAACTAGTAAATAGGGTGGGGTGAGTATTATTTAATTGCGGGTTTCCTAGTTTAATTAAGCACATTTTCTTTGCATGTGTGTATTCAATTTTAAATTGTACGATTAGTTTTCACCGGCGGTGTAGGTGAAGGAGGAATTCTAACAGGGTGAAAAGGGAGCTAACACATGCCAAATTTTGGGTGGTTAGATAATGTGTTATTGCTAATAATTGTCTTATTGCTAGAGTTTAGGACGTTCTTAGGGCTAGGAGGGGCCCTTTGCATTTGCAAAGAGTATTATTATGGAATGATGGGGGCGAGTGGGCTTGCTGCGCGACTATTTTTAAGTGTTTAATGTTTACCGGTTAATTGGATTCATAAATATGTTATTCTAGTTTGGGATAATGAATGCATGCATGGAGACAAGAGGTGTTATTCTACAGGTATTTCTAAAATGCGTAAGGGCCCACGTAAAGACAAAAAAGTTCACACATTTTATGTTGAGAACGGTTTCCTTAACCGTAAGTATAGCTAGGCGTTCTGATAGGCAGCGGTCACAGCGTCTATTTGCGGTGTTGTAGGAGGATATTTTTGTGAGAATACGCCAGTTTAAGCTAAAATCTATTTTTCTACCCTTCAGTTCACAAATGTATGTACCCGCACCTAACTAATACTCATCCTGCCCTAATACCTAAACGAAAATACTCAATCTACCAAAAGCAAACCTCTACCCAGAGAATTTACCAGTGCAAGAACAAAATTTAATGTAAAAATTACCAGTTTTGTTTACATTACCGTTTCATGTGTATCAATTATTTTCAAATCATAACCGAACCATCTATCTATATTAACATTCTGAAGAGATTTACTTAAACAAGTGATTTGAAACGATCGTAAATGCTACCTTCATCTCCCTTCATCTTTCTTTGGCTTCTAATTAATTAAAGACATACCAGATAAAACTACGAGCTTCTCAATGTTATTATATCCATTTTATTATCCTATATAACGTAAACCAAATCACCTGCTAACGTAAATCCTTATAAAGAACTGTACATACCTCGTGTCTATATGTGTGTGCGTGAGAGCATAAAATGTGCATATGTGTGTGTATTTTGTTTCTTCTCTTGCATCGTTATTTACAAATAACAATTTTAGCGTCTACGAAGTCACTATTATATGCATACACAGTCTCACAGATATGATTTTGATCATTTAATTTTATTTATTAAACAGCACTGATTATAAATTTAAATAAAAGAAAATGAAATCAATTCGTCTTAACGTTCATTCTTTCCAGAGAATCCAATAATCTAAGTTAGAGAGAAGACAAAAGAGTTTTGACTACGAGTGAGAAATTTATTGGACAGTGAATGAAGATAGAGAATGGATTATCATATGAGGGATCGATAAAAAAGATATTGATAGGTAGAGTTGGGAATATCTGCTAATGTATATCTCTTTATCTCCCTCTCGTTATCATATGTTGCTAAATACAGCAGAGCATTCAGATAAGACAGAACTGAGACATTTTGGAAAATAGAAACTCTCAATTGCTGTCTGAAGCAAAAGATAACGGTGGTCTCAGCTGGATGGTATTTGTGATAAATCTAGTACATATGTTAATGGTTTTAAACATCAGATTTATTGATAAAGAAACAAAAACTACATTTATGTGGTTTATTCAACCTAGTGTGCTTAGGTGTGAAGTCTAACATATGATGGTTTGTTTGAATAATATCGAACCTTATAGCTAAATTTCAGGTAGAAGAAAGACTATGCAGGGAGTAGAAGCATTTTAAGGAACGCTTTGTTTCTTCAAGACAGGTAAGTGCTAAATAGCCACCAAATCATCAATGGCATTAACGGAAATATAGTTCCCTAATTTCAGAAAAGACCACACATATTCATGGTAGAAATATGGTCTACACTCTCGACGTCAACAATTGTCAATCATATCATTGATTTCATTCGACAGCAAAGTGACAGAAACATACGCAGGTTATTTTCTCAGATCTCCAACAATCCTATCAGCAGTATCGATATCAAAAATAACACTGGCAGCGAGAATGCACGAACCTTGGTCAACTCTAAAGCAAGGCATCCTGCTCAGTTTCAGATTTTTTAATAGAGATTTTGAAGACTTCAACGAGGCTAGAGTTTTGTCAGCACGAGCAATCGTACTATCTTTCAAGGGTTACCACGCCGACCTGTATCAGGAATAGGACGCATTTTGCTGTTCTGAAAAGGTTTGAATCCCATAGGTTAGCCTAACATCCTGGATACACTCGGTGTTGTTTGACGTAAGCAGCAGTGAATAGCGTATGTAAAATCTAGTAGACGTATAATCTCGTGAACATCCATTAAGACTAGCGGAATACTCGATGGTCTTGTGTTCATTTACGAGTCTATTCGACAACAAAAGATGAATGTATAAACTTCCTCAATTTTACTGACCGTTTTTCAGCTGAGATATACCTTGACAATAATGTATGGACAAGACATAACAGCTCATCAAGATCGTGCACAAGGGAGAATATTCTATAGGTTATCAGACAGGTTTAGAGGAGGCTGCCCACAATTTAAAGGGATCGGCTATATGGACCTATACAGCTGGATAGCATAGGAAACCTATGTATCTATCTCGTAACAGGAAGCTGAACACGTATTTTTTTGTGTAACATGATCGCGGAGAACAAATTATCGAATTATTCAAGGGAGATTTGTTTGTGACAACGTCAACAGTAAATAGCAATTAACATTGCGAAGCGCGTTCATAAAGATTTAGAAAAGAAATCGTGATACAAACAAATAAAACACTGGAAAACTTAGATATGAATGTTGAAGTGTTGCACATGAAATATTTTGCGTAAATATTGCCTTCTCAAAAATAAAGTACATGATGTAAGGCAAGTAGAAGAAAGCCATCTAATGGGCCCAGATGGCAGAGGCACCACATGGGAATAAAGTTACAATTCGACATGAGCTGATCGTAATGAGCATGTCTTCCTCGATCCTAAGGATATTTGAGTTAGCTTTTAGGAAGCGATTTTCGCAAATTTTGGGGAGTCGAGCTACTCCGTATAGAAAGGGTAGATTTCATACCCTATCTCGACATTAGACCCAGCATTGGAAGGAAATTTCGGATATCCGATAAAACAACAGAAATTTGAAAGGTGATAGCTCACTACATTATCATACGTCGCATGACAATACGACTGATGGGCACTACCGTTCTGGAATACACTCCACAAGGCAAGCACATTTGAAAACTTATAACGGTGGCGAATTGTGATGTTCGTTAGCACAATATTTCTGTGCATTTAGTCCGTTCGCCTAGGTCGACTGCACATCCCATCTTTCATGGATCGATGAAATATATACAAGTGAAATACATGTGTCGATGCAGTCGACTATCTTCTCTCAGAAAGTTTCACACCTTGTGCCTGTAGCAGAAAATATCATTATTTTTATTATCATTAGTAGTAGTAGTAGTAATAGTAGTAGTAGTAGTAGTAGTAGTAGTAGTAGTAGTAGTAGTAGTCATTTTGTACGCTATGAAAATAAATATAGTGAAGAATAGATTTTAACCTTAGGCTTCCTATCCTTACGCTCCCTTTTTTGAACTCCACTTGAAAATATTTATATAGTATTGATTAAAAATGTTGGTGCTAGATTTGCAACATCACGGGAGGGAGTAAGACGATATATTCGACCCAAGTGAAACCCCGATGTGTTGAAAGGTACAACTGACTCCGATGACATTCGAACTCAGAAACAGTCGGAAAGCTACTAGCCATTTTGCCCGGTTTGCTAGCGTAGTTATTTATACAATAGTCACAAGTAAAATACATAGGTTGTAGATGTATAAAAATCGATATTTGTTTCGAGATTTGTGACCTTGTCTTGGCCTCGAAGACTTCCTTCTTATCGAATTTACCCTCACCAAAGTTGTGAGGCCTGCTGCCTAGAAACCATTACTATCATTACCACTATTATTTTCATGATTATTCTGATATATTTGTTGCTTTTGTTATTACTTTTAAAATTGCAAGTTTAACATCAATTGATACAAGCAAATTAAAATATGATTTATGAAATCCGGGCAAATAATTTTATTAAATTTTATTTTGTGTAATATTTTCAAAGTTTGTTTAAAATGATTTATTTTGGCTCGATTCAAAATTTGAAATTTAAAAGTGATTGATGAATGGGAAAATGTATAAAACAACGTTCGATGAATTATTGTTTCAGATGTTACAGTCTAGTTATATTATCCTCCACTTCCTCCCACCTCCTACTATTTATCATCATCATCATCATCATCATCATCATCATTATCATCATCTTCATCATCATTATCATCAACAACAGCAGCGTTCTCATCATCATCATCTTCATTCACATGATAATCACTATTAATTTTAATCTTTTTGTATTGTTGTTGTTCACTTCTGCTGAACGTGTTATAGATGCTCCGTAACTGTGGGACTTGTTTTCTTTTCAGAGGGTTATATTTGTGAATTTTATTGTTTTCAACCTGGGAGGTGATGGAGTGTTTAGAACCTCCTATGGTTCACACCACGGTACAAAATTCTAAAACAATTTTATTGAAAAACAAGACAATGTGAGAGATCAGTAAAAAAAATATTACGAAAATAACACCTGAACGAGTCTAGTGTTGGGTGATGAAATGTATTGTAATGTTGCTTTCCATGACACATTCTAGAAATATCAAATTTCGAAATGAAGCCTATATTGGAATAGGACGTGAGACCACGATTCAATTTAAACCTAAAACACTGGCTACAATCTCCGACATCAAAGAGTCTCAGGGGATAATAAACTGCAGGTGGTATGGAAACGTAGAAGGATTGGCGGTAAAGAACGCAGAACACTGCAATGCCTTCTACGAGCAATAATAGCGGAGAGTGATATACTTTGGAACGTAATTCCTAGAGGAGAACCGGTAAGAAGTTGATGAACAGAGTGATCAATCTTGCCAGGAAATAACGGAGAAGAAACTATCCCTTAAAGTCTTGTGGTTGCGAATGTTTAGACCGCTTCGTCATCGTTTATAGCCTAGCCTTCGTGCCATGCGACAGTTCGCATAAGATAAGCCTGAGTCACCTCAAATTCAACTTTCTTCGAAGGTCTGCATGTATTAGCAGGCACATCATTTGTAGAGGGCTAGTGATTCTCTGGTTGTTGATATACAGACGTGTTCAATGTCTATGAGATACTCTTTTTAAACAATTCTTATGCACTGTTACACTGTTTAGTCTTGTACAATATTTAACATTTGCTCTCACATCTAGTCGTTATAAATAAGGTGATATCATCATCACCATTATCATCTTCATAATCTTCGTCATCTTCGTTGCTCGTGATGATGTTGCTGCTGCTGCTGTCGGCATCAAACCTGGAATACAAAATGGAAATTCCGGGGAGTGGTTTTCGATATATGTACCCTTGTCATCACTTAAAATTATTTTGCTTGTTGACATAATTGGATTCATGTCTATTATAAAAGTTATGCAAGTAGTTCTCTCATTTGGCGTAGAAAGGGTTTCTAACGCACTGATTGTATACCCCGTTTAAAATTACTGTCATTTTTGCACTCAGCGATTAAGTGATTAATTAATCGAATGTTTTCCATGTTTGTTTGAAACTATTATGGTACAAAAGTATTGAAAGACAAAAGGTACAGTATGAAGAAGATTTGCATTTTTGTCTCATGTATAGTGAGCCAGCAGACACTGGAAACCATTGGAGTATTATGCAAGTAAGCAGTATTAAAATAACTATTATTGTGACACTTTTTTGCAAGGTAGCTAAAAATGTAGAAGCAGGGCAAGTAACAAATTTACCGGCAAAACTACCACCAACACCAGTATCGATAAGACAGTAGAAGCAATAATGACAAAAATAACAATATTTACAACGGAATCAACACAAGAAAATCAAGCGTATTATTATCAAGGCAAAAAATATATATAACGAAGAAAACAACAATAACAACTACAAATGTGTAAAGATAAGCAAATTTATACACATTCATATCAAATGTATAGGAACGCTAACATTAAAGCGTTTTTTATTAATATCAGCATCAGAAAAGATGAACTGTAGAGTCGAACAATTCCTCATAAGTGCCTTACTAGAGGAAAATAATTAATCCCTACACAATGCTCCCGCATGGCTGCAATAAAATGACTGAAGCAAGTAAAATAATAAAAGAATGTAAAACGACATCTAGAAACGCTTTTAAGAAGTACAGTGTAGAACAAAGTATAGGGTTTATCTAACTAGCTGTCTTAGAAAAAACACGAATTGTGGTCACTACTCATGTATCCTAAGAATCAGTAATGATACTACTCAGAATGCAATGTCATGCAGCTGCAACCGATACGGCAGCTTACATCTTCACTGGGAGAGGGCGAGAAAAGCAACTATATTAGAACTTGGTAGAAATAATAATAATGGAATCTAACTCAGCGGAATGAAATGGAATCGTCAACTGTGTTGCAGGTTATAGCTACTATAGAGAAATGCTACTCATATACATTTTTTTGTTTTTGTTTGGGGATTTTCGAGGAATGCATGGAACATAACTTTTATATTATGGCAAAATAACCTAACTCATAATGTTCAGTCTGTTGAAAGATACGGTTTAAAAGAATGTCATATTTTCCGTTTCAGCCAACATCAAATCTGCTGCAAACATAATTATGCCCGCAACTCGATATGCAAAATATTTAATTAGGTCAAGTAAAACAGAAATAACATCTTCCGTATCCTTCGATATGAGAAAGACATTTTTCTACTTTAAAACATTCAAATAACATACAGTTAAATGGTCGAGAAAAATAACATGTGGAATATGCGAATCGCTGGATTTGATCCAAAAATCTCAAATGTTTGGAAATATCAGTGAGCAAGTTCACCAACAGATTAAGCATGCCATCAAATCCAATTTACAACTACAACTGTCATATGAACAGCAGAAAAAGCAATGACTAAAACAATCTTTGATGTATATGTGCAAATTATGTTGCACTATTTTGTTTCAACCTATCATAATCATTTCTTATTTTCTTTTGTATCTTTCAGACATTGTCTCATGTGTGAACTAAGATTTGTTTAGAAGAGATTATATTAGTTTTAGTTCTCCATGTGCAAAAACTTTTACTAATTTCCTAAATATTAATTGTTGAAAACTTTCTTAGATCGACCCTATACTTTGATGTTTTTCCTCTTTTAATACAAAAACTATATTAATGCTGGCATCCATCCCGTTTCTTATGAAAACTTCTCTGAGTGAGCGCAGACGTTGTCTGTCACTTTTACGTTTGGAACTTGAAACTATATTGAAAAGAATGCTATATATATATACAACACGTTGTATTCTCTAAATCTCGCACAATGAATTTTTAATTTCTATTTTGGGCTTGAACTAAGTCTAGTACAGCTCCGTAGAAAGTGGTGTATATCCAAACATAAGATGACGCAACAACAGATGCAACAATTTTGTAGATCTGATAAAATAAGATTTATAATTAAAATTGACAATCAAAATGTTAACTAATTGAGGAAATGTGCGTCTGATTTCAGAAATAATTGTGAAGGTCTAAAGTTTTCTCAGTGAAGTGTAAATATGCATGCGTACGTACGTACATACATACATACTTTGCACATAAGCATACACAATACACACGCACCGTATAGGTACACACACACACAAATTCACACATTTCAAGCACTAAACCTAGCAAGTGTACACACCATTCGAACAAGAACATATTGACTGCTAAACATCCGCGTTTGCACGCATGCACACAGGCACACTCACAAATACACACACATACACACACATGCAGACTATAGCTTTGCATGCATAATAAACAAAGCCCCTCATATATATACACATGTCCACAAGCACACTCACAAATACACAAAATATATATCCGACCACACAATGCAAGCACAAGATTGCTTAAGCACATACACACACACGCCCCTATACGCACACACAGGACCATATAATTTAATCTCGCCCACACATACAGCCTCCGACATACCTTCCTTACAGTGGCATACGCACTTACGCACCCTAGTACAGCTGGGTCACTATTATTATCTCCCTTCCACTAAGCCACATTTTCCGGTCATTTCATCATATTGAATCCCTATATGTTTCTTTTCCCCTTTTTCTTTCTCTCTCTATGTTTTCACCTCAACACTTTCTGTCGAAGGACGTTGGCTCGAAAGTATTTTGACTGCTTATATTTCCAGCAGAAAACAGAATTCACGGAAGAACGCTGGACCTTCTTTGTAGCCATGGCAAACCAGTTCACCACTATCATCTCTCGTCAGTGACAAAGTTTGGCAGGTGCCCCGCTCCCACTTCGAGCATCACACTTGTCTGGCCAATTTAAACTACTCAATCAAATCACATACACTTCTACGCGGCGATGCACTGTCCATGTATTGTGCTAAAAGCATCCGATGAATTACAGCACCTGACACAACTTTCGACCAGAGAAATAGAATCACTGTTTGTTCTTCTTTGGTGCACATTACTAGTGGAGCGGCCATGCTTACAGTGTAAACCCAGAAAGATAAATGGCGGGATCAGGCTTAATTTTCTTTCACGTGACCACAATAGTATCAACGATAAGCATGCCCGCGCAGAGGGCAGTGCGATAATAATAGAGATAAGCTGCGGCGAAAATGCGGATAAATTTTGACTTCCGCTCGTAAATATATATATAGTCAAATATACAGTAATCAATCATATCATCAAAGGGAAATGGAATTTAATTAAAGTTAAAAACATTCAATCAAAAATTACATTACCAGTGGTCCAACGCGTAAAAAATAAATAGTAAAAAACACTATATATTAGTCATACGATATAGTGTATATCTAAATATATAGAGAATCCACTTATAGGGATTCTACGCGCTAGAAAGAACAGCTAAGTTCTATAACCACCAAAACTTGGGGATAAGATTCGACGGGAATGAATTTGGAAATTAAAACCATTTACCGTTTATTTTGTCTCGTGTAGATAGGTTGGTTCCTGCTGACAAAAATCTGACCTCGTGAGCTCTCTATAACTCGCTAAAAGAAGATTAGAAACCAATTGGTCCAGGGATCTAGATGGTAAATGTTTTTAATTTCCAAATTTATTCGTGTCGAATCCTATCTCCAAGTTTTGGTGGTTATAGAACTTAGCTGTTCTTTCTAGCGCGTAGAATCCCTATAAGTGGATTCTCTATGTATTTAAATATACACTATATCGCATTGTCAAATATACATATACCAGAGTATTCGTGTTGTGTGTGTCTCTATATGTATGACAGTAGCATTTTCTCTGTGTCTAGTTGTTATGTATACATTGTTTTATATAATGAAATATTGTTCGTTTGTGAGAAATTCTAAATTTAAAATCTATTGCTGTTGAAATGTTCCCAATAGTTAGTCTAATGCTTATAAATCTATTAGGGCACCTATATCTAAACACTTAAATGAATCATGATTTTTCTTCTTTTGTATGACAGACATTTTGCATAATTGTCAGGGATGTAATATCAATGTTGAATTTCATCAAACTGGGGAAATCTACCTTTCGCTTTTGATATGTGATTTATCAGGTTATCGACTACGTACTACGTGAAATACTGCATATTTGAAATAACGTTTTGTGTTGACGAAAATGTCTTGTAATTTTTACTGTTGATACTGATTTTAAGGAATAGCAACAGGTTGAACCATTGACGATGGAGGATTAATTGATAAAGTGTAAATTATATTAACTGTCTATAGCTAACATTTCCGTGTTTCATAAATTTTATATAATCGCCAACATTGATAAACCTATTGGACGACACTACCTGAGGGGTTTATAACATGTAGTTAAGAAAGCTTATAAAATTTCTTAATTCTCGACAATGAATCTCTATAGCGTTTCTGTCTGAGATTATGTTGGATTAGTTGCAATAGAAATGCTTTTATCTCGTTATATGATTCGACTTACGACTTTAACGAATAGTTTATATTTTTATGTCGCATTCCAATTCTAATTGGTGCTCTAATATGTCTATGTTTATGATATCTTCGGGACTTGTACACACATACACACATACACAAAAAACACGCACACTCGTACATATATACATATGGACATACACACACACATACAAATATATATATATATATATGTACATATATATATATATATATATATATATATATATATAATATATATATATATATATATATATATATATATATATACACGTGTGTGTGTAGAAGGGGAATTATAAAAGAATCTAAATAGCGAATATGATATTTGCCTGAACAGATTAATAACAAAGTTCTGAAATAATATGAAATACGTGCAATATGTATTTGAGATAAATTTTACTACAGCTCTTTAGACTTTCAGGTTTAACGATGATAATAAGAACATTACCTATCTCTTGAGGATATATTTTAATACAATTCACAATTTTTTTATAGGTTGCAGTCAAATGTATAA
This sequence comes from Octopus sinensis, assembly GCF_006345805.1. NCBI lineage: Eukaryota > Metazoa > Mollusca > Cephalopoda > Octopoda > Octopodidae > Octopus > Octopus sinensis. Next base: position 4,515,608 of record NC_042997.1, on the reverse strand, counting down.
AACAAACTATTGCGTTAAGGCAATGGCGTTTCTATGTTATTTATCTCAGAATTTTGTCACAGGTACTTCTGAATTAGTTTCCTATGTAAGATTTCTTTTCGACTCAGATATTGTTGTTCTGTGTTATATATTGTAATTTTAGTTCCCGAATTGCTTTTGTTGATGAATTGCTGAAATGTTAATGAAGCTTCAAAAGCTGATCGCTAATTATCTGCCGGGCAACAAATAGTCTCCGACCATCAATTACCTCCCCGAACATCATTTATATCCTTCAACATCAATTAACTCCCGAACATCAATTTTCTCCCGGAACGACAATTAATTTTCCGAGCATCAATTATTATCATTATCGTGGATTGACAGAATCATTAGAATTTTAAACGAAATGCTTTCCTTTATTTGTTCCGGCACTTTACGCTTCGCGTTCAAAGTCATCATGATTGACTTAGTACGCCATCCCCAAGATATTTGATGAAATAGAGAGGTATTATTATCATTGTTATTATTATCATTATTATTATTATTATTTGAGATGTTGGAGGTGGTGTTGGTGGGAGTGTTGTTTTATGAGTATTATTTTATGAGTTTATGTTATAAGTATCAGGTAATAACCCAAATTGAACTAATCAGAGGGGTGCATACTCAGGTTCAGCTGGTTGAGAAATTAATCTGTTCTAAAATCAAATTCAAGCGCTATTGTTGTGCTATTACTGTTGAATCGCAGTCAGGCAGTGAATGCAAGACATATGCCGATTATGTCAATGATGAAAGAAATAATAACTGTAGTTTGGTCATTATTCATATATATCAGTTTTCTGTAGCGCACTTATTTTTCCGAGCAGTATATTTAGACGAAGTTCAGACTATGTTTTGAGTTTAACATCTGAAATATAGCCAATCTTTTGTTGCAATTTGTCTCATGTACAACGAGTTCGAAGGGCGCGAAGCTTCATATCTATAGTAGGTAATTGGAGGTTAAATAAAGTAGTGAAACTATCTTCTCGAGCCATATCGACATATAAGGGCCGGTTTGATGGAGTATATATTCACCACTTAGACGCGACTCCAATTCATTGCAGGATTACTCATTTATGCATCGTGAAATGAAGATTTTTGCTCAAAATACAATACATCGCACGGACCAGGAATCGAAGCCAAAGTCTAACGATGATAAGTTAATCATTCTAACAAGTAAGCCATGAGATGGGGGTATGGTTTGCCCTATTATACAAATGATTAAACGTCGCAACGAGTATAGCCGATGTGGCCTATTCTAAAAGACTTCTAAAATGGAAAATATGAATATTTTCTAGACGTATTAGTCTTAGCACGGCAATAGTGAGTCTGGTTTCATACTTCGTATGGATTTGCTAAATCTTCCATCAAACTAACAGGTCAAAGATTCATCAAGATTAAGAAACATTTCAGTATCTACAGGTCCTGTATATTTGCATTGCTGACTTCTGTGTGTGCATCGAATTGCCGTTGTCAAGAGTTGACCGGAGCAGCGTATGAGCCGAAGATATCCTGTTCATAGTATGAGCTATTGGCTATCTTCATCTTCCTGGAGAATATCTGAACAGAAAGCATATAGTGTACGATTGTGATGGTTTCAATGAAATAAATGCGATTTCTGGTTAAGTATCATATGGACTGGAAGGCTCAAGTAAATTACAAAATGTTACATTCCATTCTCTCAGCAGTAGGTCCTGTCAATTATTTGTGTTTTTGTTATCTACGGTTATGTGTATAGAATTACATATGACTAGGCCTTTGTCTATTTGAAAAAGTTCCTGAATTCCACCAATGTATTTATTTTTGTATCTGTGTGTACGTACATACATACATACATACATACATACACACACACATATATATATATATATATATATATGTATGTAAATATATATATATATTTATATATATATATATATATATATATATATATATATATATATATATATAAGTATACATATGTACGTATATATATATATATATATATATATATATATATATATGTATATATATATGTATGTATGTATCTATATATATATACATACATACATGCATATATATGTGTATGTTTGTGTGTGTGTATATATGTACAGTGATCTGTTGCAGATTTCTGAATATTATTTAATAGTATTGCTTTTGTTAGCGTGTAGAGAAAATCTTTATTGACATTTCTTCTAATTCATTACCTTCCGAACTGAAATTCTCCGGGGGGTCAAATTTGCTTTTCATCCTTACGTGTGATGTATAGAAATAACTTTCCAGCTAACTAAGAACTGCGTTTGATGCAATCGGTTTACTTTTTCCACACAAATTTGCTGCTCTTGTACCAAAATTAGAAAGTATTTTTATCATAAGAAAAATACTTATTTTTATTGTTGTTGTTATTGTTGATTTCTTAGAGATACTTGAACATGTCAGTTCAAGTTTTATACTGAACTTGGCAGCAGTTCATCACTATCTTAGTATCAGTTTAGCAGTTTGCTTTGTGCTCACTTTACCATAATAAATTTTGTGATTTTTAAGTTACACAGTGTTTTTCCATCACTAGCGGAGACCTTGCATTTCTGAACATTCTCCCGTTAGTTTTGAAAATACCTTAAGAGATTGGAAATATATGAGTTTAAAGCATTTATGGTTCCCTCGTGTGAGATCACATTTAATGTCGTTGATTCAATTCCATAATAAGTCTGTATAAGTAACTCCCATAAAATTCTGTAATAACTATTAACCATCAAAATGTCTGGTTTGAGATGATAGAAATTTTAGGTACCTTCAACATATAATTACGTCCATCTTGACTTTATCGTTAGAAAATCACCAAGAGGTATATAAGCGGTAGCTAAGTTTGTGAAAGCTGCGCTTATAACAAAGTGATAAAAAAAATTAGTTTCCTATATCTTCAGGTAAATTAAGAAAGAGAATCTTTCTAAACGTACATGTTTACAAACAAAGTTTATTTATGCATGCTCTTGTATGAGTAGGAAATATGAACCACGAAGAGCTGCCACGCAATAATACCGGGGTTTCCTGATAGACATGGAGGATAATGGACAATTTCCTATGGAGCCGAAGTTATATTCAATAACTCTATAATATTCAGAAATAAATAGAGACGATGTAAACTACTTATGTCTGACTTACCTGTATATTACAATTTCTTCAACCGGCTGGGATTTGCTCACCCGCATCGGAAGTGAAAGTAACTTTTCCAAGAACCGCATGAGACGATTTGGAAGCGAAGAAACACCTCACAGTAGTTCAGTTGATCAGTCTTAATGCTAAAATATTGACGGTATAAAAGTAATCATACTCAGACTAATAGTACAATAGAAAAGAAAACCAAGCTTGTAGAGAGTTAAATTTGGCCTTTTGAAACAAATATTATCTCTAGGTGATATTTGCAGGAATTGGCTATGAATCATCAAAATATTAAGTATAATCATCACATTTGTTAAGCAAACGTCTGTTAACATCTCAAGAGGTAATTCACCATACATGCAAGTCGTGTAAACTTCAAATCTCTGCTGAAATATTACTATCACAAGTATCATCAACAACAACGAAAATTTTCAGCAAAAAACATTTCAAATTGCATCGCAGGAAATTAACATCAGTATTGTTATGCAAAATCATTTTGAACATCATCCACACCTTGTTTCAGATATATATATTTAAAAACATGTATTTCAAAACATTAAATTATTTTTCTCAAATATATATTCCAAGAATTCTATATATTGCATAATTTCATTTTCTTACAAAATGAAAAAAAAAAGAAATATTCCCTGGAGAATATTCATCTAAATATTTTTTTGAAGTAGCTATCTAAGTAATTTAACTGCAGGGTAATAAATGTTGCAGTTAACACAAAAGAAACATACGAAATAAATGAAATGTGTCTCTGTTTCATTTTATTCTATATCTTCCACTTGTGATTTAGGAATTATTGCGATCTATTTTTTTTTTCTTCAAGAATTATTCAACGCAAACTTTCAAATATTGTATCTGAAGATAGACCAAATGTCATAATGCATAGTTAACAGGGAAATCGTTTTAGTGATTGCACGCAAACGGGGTTCGTATTCTATTGTCTAAAATACAGATTTTCTTTTATATGTGAAACGCATCTTAATTCAAAGCAACTGATCTTTGATAATAGTGTTGGAGCCAGTATTATCAAAAGCTATCAAATAATTGCACATCTGACGTGTGATATATTATATACCATTTGTGATATATCTTACACCATTTGTGATATATTTTATACCATTTGTGATATATATTATACCATTGAGAATGGACTATTAATTTTAACATAAAGCCAGCAATTCTGGAGGCTGGGTACGTAGAGTACATCGAATCCATTGTTCAGCTGGTATCCATTTTCCTCAACCCTGAAAATATGAATGTCACAGTCGACATCGGCAGAATTTGAGCTAAGAAAATGATGACGGACGAAATGTTGCTAAGCATTTACCCCGGAGTGCTAACTATCCTGCCAACTCGCCACCTTATTTTTGAGAATGTAATATTACCATTCGTGAAGTATATAATATATATATATATATATATATATATATATATATATATATATATATCAGGTGTCATGATTTCATTTGTTCAAGGACGAGATTATTGTGTTCAGCAATATTAATTGAAGTGTTATTATATGAATACCTGTAATACTGGTTTATGTACGCAGCATATTATTAATAGATTTTAGCATTTCGAGATCCACTGTTCCAGGAATATTATATTTTTCCCTCGAAAGATTTCAACGTCTTATGATTTTCATATATCTTTTATCATTTACATGTTTCAGGCCTTACACTTCAGCAATGTTTTGAAGGAATCGACTCCAGAACTTAATTTTCTTTTTAAGTCTCGTACTTTTTGTATAGGAGTCTTTTTGTCGAACCAGTAATTTATGGAGTAGTAAAGATGACACAAAAACAAAACACATTCTCTCTCTGTTTACTTCCACTTATTATTTCTCTTGAAGAGCGTAGCCTCGAAACGCAACAGGCTTTTCCATCTTTCCAAAACGTCAAACTAATACACTTGCTTGCTGTTCCTATACTAATCTATCTTCGTAACTGCTATTCTATAAATTTGAAATGTATATATATATATATAATATATATATATATATATATATATATATATATTATATATATATATATATATATATATATACATACATATACGACAGGCTTCTTTTAGTTTTCATTTGATATTGCACACACAAAGATATGTGTTACGAAGTTTGGCAACCAAACTTCATAGAATACAGCCACACACACACACACACACTCATATATATATATATACCTAACTGATGGTACAATATATAAGTAAATTGCCATCAACCGATAGATAAATAAATTGCCATCCACTTTCCGTCGTCGTCTTGTCGACTGTTTTGAATAATTCATTTGGCAGAAAGTTGGCATTCTAATATATTGGGCCTGATCAACTTCCTTTTGGTAACTAATCAATATATATATATATATAAACTTACATATGTTTCCACCAATAATTGGTTCAGGCCATGTCTAACTTAATAGCACCACCTGACAGGATTATTTGAATCCTGTTTAAGTCAAGTTCAGTTTATGGTCCATTCAAGTAGTGAGTTTTTGTTGGGTGAGTTGTATCCAATTATTGGTGGCTTATCTAGTATTCCGTGACAGAATATATACAGACTCCGTTTAAAGTTGATGGGATCCTTTTCCTCTTTGATCTCTTTCGGGACAATGTTAAATAGGGCAGGGCCTGTTGAGGAAAAGAAATTATGTTGTAGTGTACATGTATGCTGTAATCTTGAAATGGGCCTGGGACGTATGGCCCGTGGTCCCAGACTTGGATAAACCTTGAAGCTAATATCCAGGTCGTTTGGGCAAAGTTGGCGGTATATTCTCCACATCGTACAAATGATGTACCGCTCACGGCGACGCTGGAGAGAGTAGAGTTTCAAGGCTTTAAGGTGATCCCAATAATCGAGAGCAGCCATGCCTTCAATTCGTTTAGTGAGTGCTCTCTTGGGTGATTCAATCCTCGAGATATTTTGTCTTGTATGTGGAGAACACAATGGGCAGCAGTATTCGAGTTGTGGCCGTACAAAGGAGGGAAAAGTGCTATGATGACACCTTGTTCTCTGGACCGGAAAGTTCTCAAGATCCAGGAATCCATCCTACGAGCTATATCAACCTTCTTGTTGATGTGTGCACTCCAACTGAGATCGTCATCAACAATTACACCCAGGTCTCTGATATTGTTAGAGACTGTGAGCGGTTCCCCTGAAGGAAGAGACTACGGCTGTTTTTGTGAGAAATTTCTTCCAAAACGCATCAGCTCAAATTTTCCCTCATTCAGTTGCATTTTGTTTCTGTCTGCCCATTGACACACAGCATATAGATCACACTGGAGTTGAGTTCGGTCTTCTTCTTAATTGACGATTTGGTGGAGCCTAGTGTCATCAGCAAATATTTTCACTTTTCAGTAATGTACGACACTGGAAAGGTCATTTATGTAGATTATGAAGAGTAGCGGACCCAAGACAGTCACCTTGGGGACACCGCTGGTGACTTTTGCTGGGCTTGAGTGGACTCCATCAACTACAACATGTTGTGTTCTATTCGCCAAGAAATACTTAATCCAGTGTACAACTTTTCCACGGATTCCAACATTTGCCAATTTTGAGAGTAGGATATTATGGTCTACCCTGTCGAACGCTTTACTGAAGACAAGATATATGACATCAGAGTTCGAACCTGTTCCCAAGTTCAATGTGGTGTAAGAGCTGTGTTAGGCAGTCCAAATTAATCTCACAACTATCGTTAGCACACAACTTTCTGGACGAATTTGGGGAATTAAATTTTAGCTCAATATTTAATATATGTGATATTACGTTTTTGATGACAACGTTTTTCTTCTTTGTGATTACACAAAATATTTGGGTGTTTTTCTTAGACATTTATGAGCAAATTAACAAATCCGGTTAGAAAAGATGTCCCTATTTGTGTTAATGAAAATATGAACGTTGTGGTACGTAGTTACATAGAGAGATTTTTGTAGTAAAAAGCAATATCATGACCCCTATATCGATGAGAATTTCCATCAATTACCACAGAGCAAATATATGTTATAATGGAAGTAAATGCTCTAAGCCATTGAGGAATCCCTCCAATATCAGAGTTTCATGGCTTTTGTAACAAATTTGATAGGCAATCTTGCGTGATATTAATTTGTGCATCTGTGTTTGACTCGTATTTGGATAGCCTCTATATTTTCTCTTGCATTTATATAACTGAATATGAAATGCAACTTTGAATGTGTGTAAAGATATTATGTATTTAGAAAAGAACAGAACGTAATATCTATATGAAAAAAGTAATCCACGATATATAAAGATTTGCGCCCAATTTTCTCATCTGATGTACGTTGTACACTACATATTGCATAATATAGTCTCATGTATATGCACTGTATATTATATATAGATTTTTGCTATGTCCTTCAAGCGCTTAACAACTGGAAAATCTTTACAGAATTGTATAAATGATATATTAATGGATGTTACACGCATACCCACTTATTCTATAATTTTATTATCCGTGATCTTTCTTGTAATAAATATTTTTAAAAATGTTTTTTTGCTATGAACTGTTCACTTACGTTGTACCAGATTAAAATAAGGGGTTGATTCCTGTACGCATAGCCGACTGTATTGGGATATGAACGCATATTAAGCACACTGCTTATAAGCGAGTAGTTATTACGGTGTTTGGTCGATGTTTTCCTCAGCATGAAATATCAATATAGGTGGTCAAATTTGAGACATACATACGGACATATTCTCTCATTATAGACAATTCATGTTTACCCAGCATTTGGTCTTTATTCTGTCTTCTTGGCTATGGAGACTTTATTGTTAGATATGACCACGCTGGAGATTTTGACTCAGTTTTCGTCGTACTCTATTCGATACATCGTTTGTACTGTTTACTGTCTAATTTGTATAATAATACAAATGGACTGTTATTGTTCATATACATTTGTGATCCGACAAGAAAAATAATTTATACCATAGCTCATTTGTATATATACATATTTTCTGCATCACTTTCAATAGCATCCATGAATATAGAATGGGATACCGCTTTTACCGTTAAAGAATTCGGGTGCGTTTGATTAGTTAGTTAGTTAGTTAATTTGGCTCAAAAGCAAGTAGCAAGGCCATGTAGGGGGACATTGAGTTAAGTACCGGGTGGTGTTCATGTAAAGAGTTCAGGCCACTTGAGGTCAAGGGAGGCTTTGAACAAAGCGGTCGTCGGCATCTTCACCATCTCGTCTGGCAGCTTGTTCCACGGATCCGCAACCCGGACGGAGAAAGCTCCTCTCCTTCGATTGAGATGAAATCGTCGCAGGTAGAACTTTTCGGAGATACACGAAACCCTGAGTAATTTGTCAAAGATGTTGATTATTGGCGTCAACAAAATTATAACTTAGCCAATGAAAATTAATTAAGAACTTTCCTCCACATCGATACTTTTCTATTTGGCACAATACCCATTATCATTTTTAAATTTAGGGTGAAAATAGGAAAGAAATTTAAATCATGCTTGAAATATTAGTAAATAATGTACTCGGTCAAAAATGTTTACCTTGAATGAACGTCGTTAAGCTCTATATACGATCAAATATACGTCTACAAAATATACTTTAAAAAATTCACAATATTTGAGCTACAATCGTCTCGAAATGTTAATATCAATTCTTAGTAACTCATTATTTCACCTGAGATTGTTCGTAAAAATCTACGAGCATAAATAACATTCATCGTATTTTTCGGATATGTATTCGATGGAATAAACGAATTACACGATAAGACATTTGGAATACATTGTTATGATTTTATATTTAAAGAACCCTGGTAAAAACAATCTCGCCAATGATTAGCAAAAAAGTGTGACAGGCAGTCCCTGCCATCACGGAAACCATGCTTGTTGGGCTTAAGCAGATTGTTGTTCTTCGAGGAAGTGAGTTTTTTCACGATTTCACCACATATTCTAACACTCTTGATGCGACTCTACTCTATACTGTTTTCTACCCCTATCCTTCTCTAATTCCCTTTTTATACGCTTCACCGTATACTATCTGTCTCTTCCTCTCTCCTCTCTCTCTCTTCCTCTTTTTCTCACTCCCGTTTCTCACGCTTGACCATCGTCCCTCTTTCATTTGCTGCACAGACGTTCTAAGGACTGGACATCTCCTCTCTCTCTCTTCTATCTTTTCTTTTTTCAAAGAAAATATTTATCTCAGCGTTCACTATTCCCCCCCCCCATCCTCTGCACTAGCCGCCCTCTATGTTTGTTCTCGTTCGCTTTTCTTGTATGTCCTGTTTATATTCCAAACTTTAACATTCCATAAATCAAAAATTTTCTTTTGGTTTTTATAGGGAGAGCTGTCTTCGAAAAGTCATATTGTGGTTGATTGCTCGAAATGGGGAGCAGATACACAGCCGACAACTGATGAAGTGTCAATTTTTGTGTTACTTGTTCTGCTTTCCATTTTCTCTCGTTGTTTGTGTATTTAAATCATTTGTTTTCGTATATCATGTTGTTTACAGACTCTGACGTCCTGTACCCATATATATATATATATATATATATATATATATATATATATATATATATATATATATATACATTCATACATACATAAATACATACATAGACACACACATATACATATATATTTTTTATATTATTATTGAATTGAACGCCACGCATTCATTTCCAAGTAAGATTATCTTAACTCTTTTGATGCGCGACACTACTTTTTACTGTTTTCTTCCCCTTCTTTCACGAGTTAACTTTATCCCCGCTTCACCATATTCTATCTCTCTCTCTCCGTCTTTCGCTTCTTCTCTCTCCCGTCGCACACACATGACCATCATCCATCTTTCTTTTCCTCACTTGACCATCTTTTTTCTCAGCACGTACGTTCTAAGGACTGGACATCTATCTCTCTCTTCTATTTTTTTCTCTTTTCATAGAAAGTATTTCTCTCAGCGTTCACTATTTCCCACTCCTGGTCTAACGACCCACTATGTTTCTTTTCGTTCGGTTTACTTGTATGTTTCCACTCTCCTGTTTCTATTCTCAAATTTAAACCTCCGTAAATCCAAAAGATTTCCGTATTTATGGGAATAACTGTCTTCGAAAACTCCTATTGTTGTTGATTGGTGGAAATACGGAGTAGAAAGAGAGCCGACAACTGGTGAAGGGCCCTTGCTTGTGTTACATGTCCTATTTTATATTTTTCTCCCGTTGTATGAGTATTTATCATTTGTTTTCGTAGTTAATGTTGCTTAGTGTTGGTGACATCCTGTACCCATAAATGCATAAATATATATATATATTTATATATACATATGTAATAATCTATCCATCTGTCTGTCTGTCTATCTCTCTATACCTCTCCCTATACACACACGCATACATATATATATATATATATATATATATATATATATATATATATATATACACTCGCACACATACATACACACACGCATACACAATGCACCAAGTAGCATTGAAACCGGCCAAATACGGACCAAATATTCTGCCCTCTTTACATTCAAACCATCCAGTTTTCGACCCTTACATACACGGTACAATTTCATTCTGAAAACCAATAATCACGTCTTTGAAACTCTCAAAGGTTTAATATCTCTAAGCTATGTGATTAATGCAAGACAGTATGGATAAATAAGCATAATATTTGACAGAATAGTCTCAGCTCCGAAACTGTAATGCTTTTACCAGGTCCTTGGTTGCAAGAATGTGGAAAAGAATGTGACCGGTTTCTGAATGAAATCGATCTGCTGCTTTCTGCTGCATCTCTTCTTGCGTAGGGACCACACTAAATATAGCAAGTTTACAGAAAATGTTTAGCGTCAGGAGTAAAGCCTTGGGCTTGAGTTACTAATGAGAATTGAGTGGTTGTACAAAAGAACTCGAAATATAGTATGTATATTACGCATTTTTTAGTTTTCACATTTGGTTAGAATTAAAGGTGTTTGAAAGAAATATATGCATTGTGTGCATCTTAAGAATTGCCAATCCTAATTCTTTGTTAAACAAAAATGACAGAAAAATATATCAGGAACTTATAGCATCATAACATGGTCCGAATGTATTGATTGATTCTTAGACTTGCTATGTAAGTTCCCAAAATAACAGAAATGCTTTCATATATGTGTGTTTGCGTGTGTGCTTGTCTGTGTCTGTGTGTGTACGTATGTGTGAATGTGTGCATGCGTCCGTGTGTGCGCGTGTGTATGTGTGTGTGTGAGTATGTATGGATATGTTTCAATACATAACAATAAGCAGTAAATTTAATATATGTATGAAAAAGCCTTATCTCATGCAGAACCACTGCTTACGCAGCCGATAAAATATATCAGTTGTGTGAATTTTGTTTCGTTATCCAATACAATTAATTTTATCACTAGAATTCCATCTCTACCGATAAGTTACGAAGTCAAAGTAAATTAGTTTCTGTAGGAACTTGACTCTGTGACTTCAGAAAATATATATTTCAAATATAATGCTAATGTAATTGTTTACACTGTTTCCAATTACAGAAATATCAGTGAACATTATGGGCAAAGATGTTCAAATATGTTTTTAAAATTGAGGTAATCAGAATATTATATTATAATGAAATCAAATAATTAAATAATTACGTTTCATTAGTATTCTCAAATAACTATAATCCTATGCACTCAGATACCAATTTTTTAATATACTACTATGTTTCATCATATTTAAGTATATCTCGCTATAGGTTTCAAATTTTGGCGCAGTAAAGCAAATTCGAGGGCAGGGTATATTGATTCTATTGGACCTAGTGCACAATTGTTACTTATTTTACCGATCCCGAAAGGATGAAAGGTGAACACAACCACGGCGTAATTCGATCTCAGAAGGTAAAGATGGACAAAATGTCGCTAAGAATTTTGCACTATCACCTCCATTAAAAGTACATGTTAATTTTAAAAGACATCGCGTGAGTAATTTAAGAGCTGAAAACACAAATATCATACTATTCAGGCCGTCTTAAAACATGCCTTCATTGGGCAGTTTCCCCAGGTCCCTCACTTGTCCAGAGTCCCAAATCTGCTCAATGTATATTGTGGCTTGCGGTCAATAAGAATAAAATCTATAAGGCCTCGTACAGTAATTTACCCGGGGTAATATAAGACTGATGTGCCGGTCCTCATATTCAACACAGATATTCTCACAATCTAAATAACAAATGCACTACACTGAAAAGAGCATCATATAGAGTACCAGTTGAACAATAGCGGTTACTCAGAAAAACGTGCCGATATCTTTTAGAAATTGCGGATGTTGCAAACTAAAGTACATCTTGCTTTTAGCACTTGTTACAGAGAAATAATAGTTGAAAGTATCCACTAAGTCATATAGAGAAAATGGACACGCATTATGACCACAGTCAGTTATTTAAACAAACTATAGCTTGATGAAAATAGCTACCCAGAATTATTGCATACCGAAATTAATTCTATACAAAGAACGTTGCGAAACACTTGTAAGCATATGGAAGTCATAACTTAAATGAAAACCTTTTGCACCTCGGTCGCTGAAACAATTTATCGTTTGGACTGTCTGTATTTTCAGTCAAACGAGCACAATACATAACCTTAGATTATAAAGGACAACTACTAAAATGAAAAATTACAGGATTGCGGCATATAAAAAGCCAGTACTAGTTTTTATGATGTAAGCAACTCTGAATAAATTAGCAACTGAGTGATTAAAGTATATCTGTCTCAATTTCTACATACCAATTATTCTGTAACATACATATGCGTGAGTGCGTGTGTGTGTATGTTATATATATATATATATATATATATATATATATATATATATATATATATATATATATACATATATATATATATAAACTTACTTGGAAAGTTTTAAACCCACGTTTTCTGTGCATTTAAGGTGAATGTCGTTGTTGGAGTCATATAAAACTTGAATCCTGCTAATATGTTTTGCCATGAATAATTATTTATCAAGTGCAAAATTTAGCCTTTCAAAATTAACAATAAATTCAAGCTATAAATTCTGATTTGTTTACAGAAAATTATTTTGCCAAATATGTACGCAGTAATTAATGTACTTTGTTTTCGACAGGTCAAACGATAATATAGAGATAAGTGAGTAGTTTAGAAGACAAATTATTTCATACATTCTTTATCAAAATCAAATGCAAGTACGAAAATCGAGAAATAAACCCAGAAATTATGAATATCTACTTAAAGGAAATTCGCTTCTCATGCGAATGTATCTTCAATATATTACATATAAGTAGGCATTGATTCCGAAATAAGCGTTGAAGGAAATACATTTCGTTGACAAATGCATTCACTTTCACACGGATACATATACATATGCGTATTTACACTGAAATACTTAAATGAAGTCAGACACAGATATACACACATAAATAAAGTACACACACACACACAATTTCCCTACTATATATACGTGTGAGTTTGTTTGGGCGTGTATATATGTATGATTGTGACAGTGGGTGCGTGTGTATGAGCCTAAAATTAGATGTTTCTATATTATTTTGTTTCTTAACCTATTTCATATATAAAATATTTGATTTTTCAGCGTAAATCATTGATACGCTCTAATGTTGGGTTAAACATGTATAATTATGTTTAAAATTTATATACTCATTGTGTAAACTATGTCATTCTAAGTTTAATAAATACCGTTCATTAATGAGGTCCCTTGAAATTCACCGTATATCTGTATTATTTGTCTAAGAACAATTATATTTTGCTCTGAATATAACTCATTGATTCTACTGAATTATATATAATACACATAAAATGTACATATCTTCTCAGTAGGCATTTGCAGAAGCATCTTCAGGCGAATTACATTTTCTAATAAAATAATTTTGATGTCAGAAGATAATTACGAAGAAAATATAAGAGAAATAACTAACAGGAATATCTAATGATTTTCATCTACATCCTATAATAAAACCTTCTTTCATGATATCCATTTTATATACAGCGTCAAGATAACCTCAAATTTGAATGAATATAGACTTAATTAAGAAAATATTTAATAGGGAATGCTTTTTCACGTCTTTATTACTTTCCCGTGTTATAATCTGCACAATACAAAGTTGCATTTTATTTCTTTTTTTGAGCATCATAGATAAATGTAGCATTGCTTATGAAGCCCTTTAGGGCTTAATTTAAGTTGTTCTCTTGTCGAGTATATGAGTCATATAGCTTGAATATTTCTAAAAGTAAACATTGTCGTCGTGAGAGTATCTTCATCGAAATTCACAGATCAACTAAAAAAGAAAATTCTATATAGAAATGCTCGTAAAATAAGAAAAAGGAAATCTATTCAATACTTCTAGCGTACAATGAGTTTTTTTTTTTTATTAATTAAGAGCCGGTAATACTAATGTAAAACTGTGAGAATGAAGAAGTTAAAGAAATGTGTGACATATGTCTAACATTTTGTGATAAAGATTGTATAGTAATGAATATCTTAGATTAAACTTCATAGCGCATCTGAAAAGATAAATCTCCCTCTATCTTTTTCCCTAACCATTTCTCAATCCCTCTCATTATATATATATGTATATATATATATATATATATATATATATAATATATATATATATATATATATGTATGTATATATATATATATATATATATATATATATATATATATTATATATATATATACACACATATATACATACATACTTTCAATGTATATATATACACGCACACACAAATATATATATTACTATTTTAATTATTGTTATTCTTCTTCATCATCTTCTTACTATTATTATTATTATTATTATTATTATTATTATTATTATTATTATTATTATTAGTAGTAGTAGTAGTATAGTAGTAGTAGTAGTAGTAGTAGTAGTAGTAGTAGTAGTAGTAGTAGTAGTAGTAGTAGTAGTAGTAGTAGTAGTAGTATTCACGAGCTGCAGTTTTGAATAAATGATAGGCCGAAACTGGACGACCGGCACTTAGAATGTCGTCAGGCGCTCAATGTCCTTTACAAGTCGGGCAACAAGATGGTGGGTACACCACTATAGATATTTATAGAAGATTAGTAGTGGGAAAGTGCGACGCCATCCTCGGGGAAGCCATAGGCGTCGACAAAAATGTACTGGCAAGTCTATTCCGGAGGACATTCTGGTCGTGGTCTATTATGGATTATTTCCAGATTTCTTCGATCTAGCAGTGCTACCGGTTCGTACCTAACTCTAACGGCATATGTTTGCTGTCAGACGTGCTAGTCCAAGGTGATCGCAGAGCGACTAGTGGAGTTATGTCAAATAACAGCTGTCACGTGTAGTACAGATCCATCTGACATCCAAGTCCATAATGCTGATTGCCCCACCGCCCTCCTTTAATCGTGTCTGCGAGTTAGATTTCCTTTCTCTGGTAGCTGGTGGATGAGGTTGAAAGGAATGAGGACAGAAATTTTTCTCTTAGGTAAAGCCCTCATCGACTTTTTCAAGTTTCACTTGGAAAGGAAAATGAGGGTTGAGAGGCAGGCGCGTTCCTCGAGTGAATTAATAAATATGTGGGTGAAGGGTTCATGAATGGCAAGAGTGGATGATATCACTCTCAGTATAGACCTGAGAACACAAGAAATAATTTGGAGTGGGCTCCCGTCCTTCGAACTCAGGGTGATCTTGAACGATGTGGATCTTTTGTTATTCCTAGAGATCCTCCTAAATCAGGTGGACCACATCACAATCAATTTTCTGTGGGTCATATGCTATGCATGATTCCTTTCTTTTATTGTATACCGTATATACTTTATATTTCACCAATTCATTATATGTAACTACCCACACTTTATATCTGCTTTTGTATTGTCCCCCACATCCATCGCCTTGGTGGCAAATAAAAGAATAATAATTACTACTACTACTACTACTACTACTACTACTACTACTACTACCACCAATACTTCTACCACTACTACAACAACAACAACCACCACCATCACCACTACAACCACCACCACCATCTTTTGGATAGTGTGATCGAGTTGGTTAAGATCCACTAGCGTCCATTTCAGGATAGGTGCACTATAGCGGACTACAGCAACTGCCCATTTGTTGATAGCAGTCACAATGTTCCTTGAGTTGAGATTTGATTTCACGAGAATTTTAAGGCGCACGAAATATGCAGTGATGAACTTGTGTTCCCATTTCTTTATGCAAGATATTGTCAAGCATCAGGGTCTCAAGATATTTGTACCCGTCATCATTCAGGTCTTCAATTATATTTCTGTTTGGAAATTATTTGCCCCTACAATTTACTCTTTTTCCCCTCGCTTCAAATTAAGCAAGAACCACACACCTCCTGATACCGAATTCTATTCCTATATCCTTGATACGCATTTTTTACAGTCAAAACAAGCCTGTCAATTCCATGCTCTGCTTTTGCGAACAGTTTAAAGTCATCCATGAAAAGATGATTATTGAGACGAGGCCCAGTTTTTTTCTCAGCACATAGTGCGCATTCACTTTGTATATGATTACTGTAAGTTGGATCAAGGCTATATCAAATAACAGAGATGAACATTGTTATTATTATCATTATCATTCAGTAGTTTTATTTTTATAGCGTGCTTTCACTTCACTACCGAGCGCAGCTCTGTGTGCCTTAGGTATGTGCTGTGATTTTTTGTGATGCTCTGATGGGTATTGTATGGAAAGTGTTCTGCGTAGAATGTGTACAGTGCCTAGTAGTGCAATTTTCTGTATGTTATATGAGTTTGTAAGTTCTGGTGTTTTTGTTATGTATTTGTCTGAATATTTTTTTTATCATGCCTAATGCACCTACTATGATAGGAATTGTTTCTGTTTTTAGATTCCACTTTCTGCTTACCTCTATTTCCAGGTCTTTGTATTTTGAAAGTTTCTCCATTTCTTTTAGAGATACGTTGTCACCTGCCGGTATTGATACATTATTATTATTATTATTATTATTATTATTATTATTATTATTATTATTATTATTATTATTATTATTATTATTATATTATTATTATTATTTTATTAATATTATTTTTATTCTATGTTTGACTTTTGCTTTATGTCTGTACAAGTTGGCTCCAAGTTTCACCCAGAGACCTCAAGAGACAACAGGTTGGAAGTTCACGCTGTTGTTATGCCTAGTGTGCCATATATATATATTTTTTTTTTTGGGGGGGGGTTGTACGAGTGAATGTCTAATACATAAATTAAAAAAAAAATTGTTTTAAACCTTGGGATTACATAGAGAATATTTTGCGTAGGATATGAGCAGTTCCCATGAGCTCTATCTTTTGAATTCCTGCCAGTTTGGGGTTTCCTGGTATCTGAGTTGGGTAGCAATCAGCCCCTTTCGCTATCATTCCCAGGGCACCTATGACAACAGGTATTGTTTTAGTCTTCAGGTTCCACATTTTGCTGATTTCTATTTCAAGGTCTTTATATTTGCTCAGTTTTTGGTAGGTCTTGACAGATACGTTTATATCGATTGGGACAGTCATATCAATGTGGAGGCATGTTCTTTGTCTGAAGTCTTTCAATATGATGTCAGGCCTATTTGCATCTATCTTTCTGTCAATTTGGATGCTGAAGCTTCAGAGGAGTGAGATGTGGTCATTTTCAAGCACTGGAGGTGGATTGTGTTCCCACCAGTTTTTTGTCCAGCTCTATCATGCCTGTTGAGATACTCTGTAGACGCTAGACGAGTGAACTTGGAGACCACATGTTCAATGGTTTCATTTTGTTGCTGGCATACACGACACGTTGGACTGCTGCTGATCTTTAATATTTTGGCCTCGTAGTTTATTGTTGGTAGGCATTGATCTTGAGCATCTGTTTCAGATTTTAAGCCAGAGGCCATTAGCCATTGATGGGTCAGAGATTTGTCAATATCTGCATTATTCGCTCTCCTTGGGTATTTGCCATAGAGAGGTTTTTCTTGCCATTTATTATTCAGAATATCGAAGGCCACGGTTTTGGCACGGGTTTTCATGCGCCTAGCTTTTTCTGTTCTTGTTTATTGTATGTCTATCTCTAATTCCGAAATTGGTTGTATTCGGAATTCACTTAGATATTCCTTTGCCTGTTTTGTTACTGAGTATGGTGCTTTCTTGTTTTCATGTTTTGAGACAAGTTTTAACATCAAGTCCTCAGACTTTTTCAGGTAGGTGTCTAGGCCAATTGTAGCAATCGTCATTGCTATTGCCAGCTGCAAAAGACCACGGCCTCCCTCTTTTCTTGGCAGATAAAGTTGTTCTGTATCTGCCTTAGGGTGGTGCATTCTATGCATTGTCAACAGTTTTCTTATTTTACTGTCGAGCTGACGTATTTCAGTAATTGACCAGTTAACGATATTGAAACTCTAAGTCACGACTGGTATGGCTAATGCATTGATTGCTTCGATCCTGTTTCTTGCATTCAGCTCTGCCTTGAGTATTGCTCTCACTCTTCAATAGCATTCTCTCCTGATCCTTTCCTTCATCTCTGAATGCCTTATTCCGTTTACTTCAATTACCCCTAGGTACTTGTAGCTCTCCGCTGGGTCTAGTTATTTTATGATATTGTGCAGGTGAAGGTTAAGTGAGATGTTTCTGTCATTTTTCCTTTGTTAAAGGTAGCTTTTGCACATTTATCGAGGCCGAATTGCATTCTGATGTCGTCACTGAATTGTTTGACTATCGCTAGTAAGCCCTTGAGTTGTTGGTCATTTTTTGCAAAAAGCTTTAAATCATCCATGTAAATGAGATGATTTATATTTTTATCAAACATTTTATACCCGTACTGCGCGTCATTGAGCAGTTTTGGGAGAGGTATTATGGCTAAACAAAAGAGGAGCGGTGTCAGTGAGTCACCCTGGAAAATGCCACACGAAAATTTACATCAACAGCATTTAGGGATTTATTGTCACTGTTCAGAGTTAGTGTGGTTCTCCATGATCTCATACTTACAGTCAAGAAGTTTCGCAGAGTAAGTGCTATCCTATACATTTCCAGGCATTTCTTAATCCAGCTATGTGGTAGGCTATCAAACGCCTTTTTAAAGTCTATCCAGACTATTGATAAATTTTTGTGTCCTATGTGACAATCTTCTAAGATCATCTTTACAGCCGTAGATCATCTTTGCAGCCGTAGGATCCACGTTTACATCCTTTCTGTTCATTAGGGAATATGCTGCTGTCTGTTAAAAAAACTATAAGTATATTCCGTCAGGACAGATGTTAGCGTTTTTTGGTTCATTTGTTTCGTCACTTTTTGTTAACCCATTAACTAGCCAATGAGGCATCCTACTAGGGTGCTGCAAAACATCATTGTACAGTTCTGTTAGCAGTTCATGGATCTCCGAGAAGGCATTCAGCCAGAAGTTAGGAATTTTATCCTTTCCTGGAGACTTCCATTTGCTTGACCTCTTAAGAGCAGATCTTATATTTTCTACCTTGACACCCTCCCACTTTTGCTCTTCTAAGTGGTCCAGTTCTGTAGATATTCTGTCAATCCAGGGGACCTTTTCGTTGTGCGTTTTTTCTTCTGCCCAATGTTTATTCCAAAATCCCTGCACTTCTCCTTTTGATGGTACAGACCTTGCAGTAATCGCTGTTCTTCCTATCTTCCTGTAAAAATTCTTGGGGTTACTTTTGAACATGTTATTGTCCTTGAAAAATCTAACACGCTTTTCATACCTCGCTATGCGGGCAGCTTTGGCAGATACCTTTTGTTTGATGGTTTCTATGGTGGCATCAATATCAAGTATAGTTTTCATATTGTATTTTTTCAGCAATTTTGGGTGTTTTGTAGGTTTGGTAGACTTGTGAACCTTAAGGCTTTTCAAATATTCAATGTCAGATCTAAATAGTTTAATTTGTTGTTGCAGACGCTCTTGCCAAGAAGGCTTTTTGTGGGAATGTTGCCGTTTTCTAATCTTTACACCACATAGGATCGTTGAGATTTTCGCGGATGCATAGTATAGGTGGTTGAGATTTGTGATATCAACATCATTAGCTGAAATTATATCCTTAAGTGCAAGCTGGATTTTACCAATTATTTTCATGTTTTGGTTAGAGTTGCGGATTTTAGGAGGTGTATCACGTTCATCCATGCTGGTTTCTTTAATTTTCAGCCATTCAATCATGATTTGATTTTTTAGCTCATGTAGTTCTGTTGGGTCAATATTTGTGTGACTTTCTCTATCTATTTGATGTTCATCTGTCTTAGTGTTTATATTTGGTTCAGGGAGTATTTCACCTTGCCTATCACTTATACTAACTCTTTCAATCCTTACTTCGTTTTTATCAGCTCTGGGCTGGTCTATAATTATTTCCTCTGTATTATCTTCTTCAGCTGCAGCTTCGTTCATTTTCTCCGATATTGCTTGTCTAACTTGATCAATCTCTACTTCAGTCAGTAATTTTTTTAATAATGTTTCTTCTGACGTTGGCAAGTTTGTTACTGCCTATGTAGGGTCTTACTACAGGGTGTTTCTGTCTCCAATTTAAGTATGTCTGTACAGTGTTAGATTTATATGTTGGGAAATATATGGCATGGTAGAAGGCTTCAAGAACTTCTTTATTATCTTCCCTAGACCATTTTTCCTTCTTTTACTTTTGATTATTTGGTGACGAGCATGGATGGCCATCTGTTGGAATATTCCGGTTGTGGGGTACATCCAGCTCCTGTGTGTTGAGAAGATTTGATCCAGTAGCTGATTTTTCAATCAGAATTTGGTTCAATTTTCGGGTACGTGGTCTTTTCTTATCCGCGCGACGACCAAATGGGGTTTATTGTTTGGTTTGTTGACATTGAAGCATGACGAACATCCATCCTTATATTAGGAGATGGATCTGTCAGTTTAGGGTCCTCTACACGTAAGCATTGCTCGTAGCGCAGCTTCTTAAGGCTAGCAGATCTGTATTCGTCTGTATTTTTATTGTTGAGAGTTTTATCTCCGAACATTTTTTTCCCTTCTCTTCCTTTTTTCCTCTCTCTCTCCTTCTTCCCATTTTCCTTCCTTCTTTTCCCTTCCTCTTTTAAACTTATAAAAGGCTCACTCTGCCTGTATTAGTTCGAAATAATGAGAATAAAATACGGAGAAAGAAAATACAAAAAAGGGTCCTGTCAGTTATTATTGTTATTACTATCCCCTTCACCACCATCACCATCATCATCGTCATCAACATCACCATCACCATCATCATCAATGACATTGTTTTATGTGTAGTCACAGCCACCATCATCACCACTACTGCCATTGTGTGGGGGAATGGTTGGTTAAAGAGGTCATGATCTATGGGTCTATAAATAGATTCAGCAGATGTTGGAGACAAAGAACATTAATGGTCAGTAAAAGGTCAAACCTGTTTACATTTTTTTCCCTTTCTCTTTTCTTCCTTTCCACATACATATGTATATGTATACTCACACACACATTTTATAAAATTTCTGAATTCAATGTTATATATATATTTTTTAAATTTCTGGATTCAGTTGTATGTATATATTAGCAGGTGCTTACTTCCATGATTTTTTATCGTGCATTTAATTGTGTTGTTACAATAAAAGGCAATTTAAAAGGCAATTTTACACATTCTTATAGTCATGAGAGACGGCTAAATGTTCACACAAAATTGGAGATATTTATGTTTCTAATTTTTCTTGTTAGGTGTACGTTTGTATGAGCTGTAGATATGTAAGTTCCTTAACCTATTTTGAGGGAAATTCAAATTACTCACAGAAAACAGTTGATCATCAAGTTTTCTACAGTTGTTTTTTTTCAGTTGTCCTGCTGGGTTAGCTGTTGCCAGTTCAGAGCATCAGAAAAATACGTCTATCCTCTGTCACGTCCAGCCGCCATCCTCTTCTTTTTCTTGTTCTTCTTCTTCTTCCTCATCTTCTACTTCTTCTTCTTCTTCTTCTTCTTCTTCTTCTTCTTCTTCTTCTTCTTCTTCTTCTTCTTCTAATTATTATTATTATTAGATTATATTATTATTATTATTATTATTATTATTATTATTATTATTATTATTATTAACATCATTATTATTACTATAATTATTATTATTATCATTATTATTATTATTATTATTATTATTATTATTATTATTATTATTATTATAAAGGTAATTATTCGCAATTTCGAATGGATGGGCAACAAGCACTGTTGTTACTAAAGTGGCAGAGGTTGTTAGTATGCACCAGCTTTGTTAGAAATAACAGTAAAAAAAACCCTCTTAAGTACGTGTTATGTTTCGCTCTTGCTTGTCGGAGGGAAAGAGTTTGTCTCCTTTCACTGTCTTTAGAAAAGTGCTCCCACGCTGCTAAAAGATGTTTTAACTTATTTCAAACAATGCTGGTGCTTACTACCACCCTCTTTCACTTTCTTGGAACTGTGCTAACATATATATAGATATATATATATATATATATATATATATTATATAGAAAATAGTAAAAAGTGAAAAAAACTACAGAAGGCTCGTTTTAAAAGGTTAAAAAATATATATTTGAGTCATTATGTCAGAAGAATGCTATAAATTTTTTTCATAGTGACATAGTTTTAAAGAAATTACCGGTTTCGTGTTTAACTTTTCAAATTTCTCAAAACACCGTTATGATTTCGTTAAAAGTGTAAAGTAGAGTTCCAGGTAAGGGGAGGTCATAAGTGATTTCTTCCGGTGTAAAGGAGGTAATCGCTTTATATTTCTTGCCTTTTTTATTGGGGTGAGCTTCTCTGTATAAGAATGTTATAGTGGTTAAGTTTGGGCTTATATTTTTCTATGAAGAATGTTTCCTTGTTTAGTCTAATTTGTTTTGGTGTTCAAATAGCACATTGGTAAAATGGAAAGATTAAAAATGGTGGTAGTAGTTGATTTGCGCATTTCTCAATATGCTCACTAAAGGGTATCATTCTGTATTCTGCGAATGCAATCTTTTGTCGATGCAGTGTGCATCTACGTCTTAGTGATAGTCCCTTGGACCCCACGTAGTTTTGGTGGCAGCCCGAGCTTCTTATGACATTAATTATGTTTTCAGAGGCACAAGTAAAATTAGATTTGATCTTGAACTTTTCCCCCGCTTTGAAGAGGAATTCTGATCCTTCTGGAAGGTTTGGGCATGTTGCTCAGTTTGATCTACCACATTTTTTAACTTTTGCATCCGTAATTTCAGAAAGCAATTTTGCCTTTATGAGAATATTTTTAAGTGATTTAAGTTGCTTGTAGCTTTTAATGATTTTATGTATGTTTAGAACTTCCTTTAATTTGGGGTCCTTATGAAGTATTAGTAAATTCTGGGTGAGGATGGTGAAGGCTTCTTTGTTTCTCGGGTTGTATGTGGATATGTAAGGTAGTATTTTCGGGGAAGGTTTGTTGTTCTGTTGAACTTTTCTCAAAGTTTCTATGTCGATTTCTGTTGCACGTCTGATCCCATCCTCTATGAGTTGAGCTGGGTAGTGTCTGTCAATTAGGTTGTTTTTGAGTTCTTGTAGTCTAAAGTTCCTGGTATTTTGTTCTGACACTATTGTGCATATCCTTCTTGCAAGGTTGAAAGGGATGTTTGTTTTAGTGTGTCTTGGGTGGCAGGAATAAAAAAGTAGGTATTGTTTGGCTTAGTAAAAAAATATCCGTTTCTATTTTAAGGTTAATTTTTTTAATTAATATATCTAAGAATGGGAGCTTCTTTTGGTTGTATTCCATTGTGAACTGTATATTTGGGTTGATGCTGTTCAATAGGCTTTTGAATTTTAGGAGTTTATCTGTGTTTTCATTCCAGAGTATAAAACACTCATCCAGGAATCGTTTCCAATTCTCTTTTATGTATTGAGAGAGGGGGTTTCCAAAGGTTGATAGAGATTCCTGGCAAATAATTATTTCCAGGTAGCTCATTGTTAGGTTCGCAATGACTGGTGCTGCCCTTGTACCCATAGCAATTCCGGATTTTTGACGTTAAAATGTATTGTCAAACATGAAGTGGTTATTATGTAGGATGAATTCAACCGATTTAGTAATGAATTCTTTACTGATTCTTTTTGGTATTTCTGCCGGAAATTGGTCCAGCCAGATCTGTATTGCCTCTAGTCCATAATTATGAGGTATACTGGTATATAAATTAACTACATCAAGTGAAACCATGATTGTTTCTTCCTTGGCTTTTTTTTCGAAGGTGGTTTAACATATCTAAGTCATCTCTGATATGGCTATCGATATGTTTAAGGAAGGTTTTCAGGAGGATGTCCATACCTGGAACTCTTCTTTACACTTCTTAACGAAATCATAACTATGTTTTGAGAAATTTAAAAAGTTAAACACGAAACCGGTAATTTCTTCAAAAACTATGTCACTTTATGAAAAAAATTTATAACATTCTTCTGACATAATGACTAAAATATATATAATTTTGAACCTTTTAAAACAAACTTCTGTACTTTTTTCACTCTTTACTATTTTCTATATATTCAACCACGTGCTTTCACACACCACTTTTTCACCTATATATATATATATATATTTATATATACGTATATATATATATATATATATATATATATATATATATATATATATATATATATATATATATATATATATATATATATATATGTATGTATGTATGTATGTATATATATGTATATATCATCATCATTGTTCGTCCGTGGTCGAGTCAATGGAATTCACTATGTTACGCCAGACTTCACGGTCCATCATAGCATTACGGAGGTCCCGTTGCTTGATGCCTATATTCCTGGCAATTACATAAGGGTAGGAGAGTGTGCGCCTTCTGGTATCGCGAGCAAATGGCTTCCAGAGCAGAAGAGTAGGAATAACCTCGTTTTCAGCTCTACAACAATGTCCAGGAAACTGAAATCTTCTACCTTTGACAAGAGATGATACAGGTGGTAGTTTTGCAATATGTGTACTTTTAACATATTTGAACTAACAGCAGCCACTAAACAACTGAAAGCCTCGAAAGCATTTGGTCCCGACAACATCCCAGCTATAATTTGGAAGGAGGATAGATTTCACTTGTTTATATATATATATATGTATATATATATATATATATATATATATATATATATATATATATATATATATATATA